>NW_015540908.1:806494-806895 GCF_001515605.1 Sinocyclocheilus anshuiensis
GGAGAGGCCGAGAGAAGAGAGGAGAGACCGAGAGGAGAGAGGAGAGAAGAGGATAGACCAAGAGGAGAGAAGAGAGACCGAGAGGAGAGAGGAGGAGAGACCAAGAGGAGAGAGGAGAGACTGAGAGGAGAGACAGAGAGGAGAGAGGAGGAGAGACCGAGAGGAGAGAGGAGGAGAGACCGAGAGGAAGAGAGGAGGAGAGACCGAGGAGAGACCGAGAGGAGAGAGGAGGACGGGAGAGAGGAGAGACCGAGAGGAGAGAGGAGGAGAGACCGAGAGGAGAGAGGAGGAGAGACTGAGAGGAGAGAGGAGAGACCGAGAGGAGAGAGGAGAGAAGAGGAGAGACCAAGAGGAGCGGGGAGAGACCGAGAGGAGAGAGGAGAGACCGAGAGGAGGGGGGA
>NW_015540908.1:807073-816226 GCF_001515605.1 Sinocyclocheilus anshuiensis
AGAGAGGAGGAGAGACCGAGGAGAGACCGAGAGGAGAGAGGAGGAGAGAACGAGGAGAGACCGAGAGGAGAGAGGAGGACAGGAGAGAGGAGAGACCGAGAGGAGAGAGGAGGACACACTCACGGGAAGAATTCGGCTCCCATGCAGACTGTTAATGGCAGACTGGGCCTCTGAGTGAGTCTGGAACTTCACGAACGCACAACCTGTGAAAACAAGACAAACATCAAATTGTGTGTGGCAGATTAAGTTTGTGTTTAACACAGTCTCCCGGCATGAAAATGTCCTCACCTTCAGTCCCATCCAAGATGCAGATGAGTTTGTTTCTTCATCAGATTTGGAGAAATATAGCATTGCAAACACGCAGTCTTTGTCTTCTCAAGACATTAACTGGTGGACTGGAGTGCTGTGGATTACTTGTGGATTATTGTGATGCTTTTATCAGCTGTTTGGACTCTCATTCTGACGGCACCCATTCACTGCAGAGGATCCACTGCTGAGAAAGTGATGCAATGCTACATTTCTCCAAAACTCATCTACATGTTGGATGGTCTGAGGGTGAGGACATTTTCATTTCTGGGTGAACTATTCCTTTAACAGACCTTTGCTGGTGCCGTCAAGTCCTTTCAGTACCGTACACTCATCAATGCTCCCAAAAGGCTCAAACATCTTCCTCACGTCCTCATCAGACTGCTGCTTTCCCAACATCCCCACAAACAGCTTTCTGTCCTCTAAAAAGAGTGAAAATGGGAGAAATGGTCATGATCGGTTATTCAGTATCATGACTTTATTTCAATTCTAGCTTTTTTGTGAAGTGTGTCAGTATAAGTTGTAGTACCATCAGTCTCCAGGAGAGGGAGTTATAAGCTGGCTGTAATATGAACTCTGCGTGTGTGTTAGTTTGATTATACAGTACTTGTAAGGCCCAAATGTCCTCACTAATACAACATTGTTGCAACATGCCTCTGATGTCATCACATCTCTATTCCTGGTATTTATCTACAGCACTAATGCAACTCTTCCACACTGCTCTCACTGTACGGCAGGCCGTATTAACATCTATTGCTTAAACTGTATTGGTATAAAACACTGAAACAGAAATCTCATCTCTTGTCTTTTGCTGCATTACTATTTAACATTGATTGCATACTATAGAGAAAAGCTACTAGAAATATTATGAGTGCCTACTAAATTTGGAATGGGTTAACCTTTGTTAAATTAAAAGCACTTGTATTTATATTTTATAGTAAAAGAAATGCATGTTTATTGTTGAAAACCCAGTGGTCACTGTTATATTACATTGTATTATTTAAAAAAAAAGGTGCCAGTAACATACAGATGCTAAAATTAACCATTTAAAATGAACTATACTGTTTTTTTTAGTCTAGTTAGTTTTCATTTAAATGTTGAAATGTCTTGCTATAGCTCTCTGGGAGGAGCTCTCTCTCTCACTGTCTCTCTCTGTCTAACACAGAGAAAAGCGGAAGTAAAGACAGCTTGTTGTTATGCGCCGAAATGGCGTCACAATAGAGTTGTAACTTTTTTTATGGTCATTTTGAGGGGAAAAAACGACTCTATTCAGCACTTGGAACTTTCAATTGTTGCTGCTGAGTGCTTTTGCAGTGAGTTGAACTAAATATTTGGTCTCGCATTAGAGAGAGTCAGGGTTGTTTTCACCTGTCAGTGCGTCAGAGCAGAATTTTTCATTACAGTCAGAAGACTGTAATAAATCTGCAGTTAATCTTAACGACCAGCCCACAAGTGTGATATGAATCATAGTATTGAGTGTATTTGAAGCTGGGCACATGACGTAATAGTATTTGCTGATGTGTGTTTCAGTGCATCATAATGAAGGCTATTCGGAATTTGATTTTGGCTTCAACATTTATGGTTGTACTTTATGAAGGTAGGAAACTTCCTTTTTGTCTTTCCCTTTTTTAGTTAGGTTGATTGTTGTGTTTTTATACAGTATAATTACCCAGAATCACAGCCATACTGATGTTCAGTACCAAGGCACTATACTGTATATTTCATATGCATTTGGTTGAGTAATAATTTTCTTGCAATTCAACTGCATGCATATGTATAGCTGCATATCTGTTCACTACACAGTATGTTTGCAATAAATTCCCAGTAACACTTTAGAGTGTCCTTGTTATACATGTACTTACTATAGTAATAACAGCAAAATTACAAACAACTAACCCTAAATCAAACCTTAAAGCTATAGTTAATACACTCTTACAAATAAAGGATCCAAAGGGATGTTTATCGCAGCAATGCTACAGAAGAGCCATTTTTGGTTCCTCGAAGAACATTTCAGTGATCAGTTCTTAAAAGAAACAGTTTATTCTTAGTGTGAAGAACATTTTAATTATCTAAAGAACCTTTTTCCACTATAAAGAACCTTTTGTGCGATGGAAAGGTTCCACGGATGTTAAAGCTTCCACAGATGCCAATAAGGACCCTTTATTTTTAAGAGTGTATGGTTAATATTACTCAGTGCTTGTTTGTGTAATTGCACTGTAACAATGACACCTTTAAAAGAGTTTAACCAAAACTCCCTTCATTAGAGTGTCTATCTCTTCTGTGATTCTGTTTCAGGAGCGTTCTGCCACAGTATTCGGACTGATTTTGTGTTACTAAACCAACCGTACACATTCCCCGGTAACGCCAGCGGCTGTCATCACGCTGAATGGAGAAAGAGACCCCCCATAGACACCACTATCGCCACATACAAAAACCATGCGTGCACGACTGACAGAATTTTTGAGGAAGAATTCACATGTAAAGACAACCACCTGCTTCTCAAATCATCAAAATACACCGACCAGGGGCCCTATGAGTTCATCTGTAACGGGGTTCAAACTTTAATTCATCTGGATGTTTTATGTAAGTCTTTACTATATCTGATTCATACACTACCAGTCAAAAGTTTGGAATAATTGAGATTTTTTTTAAATGTTTTTGTTTGTGGAAGCCATGATTTTTTTTTTTCAGGATTCTTTAATGAACAGAAAGTTTAAAAACAACATTTATTTGGAATAGAAATCATTTATAAATGTCTTTACCGAAGCTTTGATCAATTTAATGCATTCTTGCATTACTTCAGTTTTTAATGATACGACGGTTTCCACAGAAATATTGGGCAGCACAACTGTTTTCAACATGGATAATAATCAGAAATGTTTCTTGAGCAGCAAATCAGCATATTAGAATGATTTCTGAAGATCATGTGACACTGAAGACTGGAGTAATGATGCTGGAAATACAGCTTTGATAATTACAGTTTATCAGATATTTACATAGAAAACAGATGTTTTAAATTGCAATAATATTTTGCAGTATTACTGTTTTTACTGTATTTTTCATTAAATAAATGACACTTAAAAAAAAAAAAAAAAAATCTTAACCTTTTGACTGGTCGTGTATAAGAGAGCTACTTCAGTAGATCATCAGCACATGATCATGATTTAAATCATGTTCCCTAAATAGATGCTCTAACTGAGAGCGCAGAAGAAACAAACAACATCACCCTGAACTGTTATGCACACAATGCCAAAGATGTGAAGTGGCTGCATAACAACGAAAGTGTTTTGCACTACAAGATAAACGGATCCGAGAATCCTGGCAAAGGCTACGAGGGAAGAGTTTTTTTGCTGGAGAAGAATTGCTTCAAAACCGGCGATCTCTCTTTGACCGTCACCCGTGTTCGCAAGGCAGATGCTGGAATATACCGTTGCTTTGTGGATGATGAAACGGTTAAAGGAAACCCACATGCCTATGTGCTGCATGTGAACGGTAAGACATGGGAAACTTGATTGCATTGTATTACATTTCATTTTACCAGTCAATGTTGGCATAACAACATCCGGTGCATTTCACGCTGAAAAATGCAGTCAGAGTCTATAAGCCTGATTCTGTTGTTTAATTCACACAGAGAAAAACTCCGGTCCAGGAGACCAGACACACTCCAGCTGCAACGAAGCAATTCTGATCGCGCTCACTGTAGTTTTTGGGCTCATCTCAGTGATCAGTGTGACATATCTGATCACCATAGAACTACGCAATCATCAATCCAAGTCCACTACAGTCACTCAGAGTAGTGAGGGTGACACCACTGAAACCGAGCGTATGCTGATGTCTGCTATTAGCACAACTTCACCCATCAATGAAAGTCAGTGGGTGGTTACTTATCCTGTTCAGGAGAGCGATTTCACGGGAAATAAGCCTTCCAACACCAGGCCTATTTTGTAATCTGGTGAAATGAGGCCTGTGAAGATACAGTCAGCTAGGCCTGTTTCACACCGCAAGCAACAGAGCTTTACAGCATTTCTGCTGCATAACCAACTGCAATCAAATATTGATTTAGTGGGGCCAACTTTGATCGTTGTAGAATTGAATTTACTTGAGAAGCAGGACCACATTTACATGCAAACTGTAATGAATGTAAACGATCAAGTTTAAACATTACTCACTCCAGCATTAAATATTTCTTTACTGTGAAAGTGTTTGTGTGTGTGTGAGCATGCGTCTGTACAGTATGTGCGTGTGTGTGGAAGAAAGAATGTGTACATGTTATTTAGCAGCAAAATTGTTTGTTATATGTCTTTGCAGTCAGTGTTGTTGTAGGCTTTGATTAATTTGCTGTTGCAGGGACTTAATAAATAACTTAAATAATATGATATGAAGCTGTAATGAGAGTCCTGGAACTACTTCATAGCTGGGCGTTTACTGGAAAATAATAATTGCACACCTTACAATGTTCGTCAACCAATTAGAATCAAACATTTAACAACCCTGTGATAAAATAGGTTTTTATTTTCATATACCCTAATATGGGCAATGAAATGATTATGGTACATAGTTGCTGCTTACAACTTTTTGGCATTTTGGTAATCTAGTCCATTTTATAGAAAAAGAAACTGAATCTTTGGTGAGAAAGAAGAGAGACTTTCAGAGCAAATATATATATATATATATATATATATATATATATATTCTCAGCATTAGTCTTTTTAATGCATTAGCCTTTTTAATGTTAATTTATTGAATGTTTTGTAGGAAGACTGTCTGATCAAAACCTCATGCATGAACAGACTTCATATACAGCTCCTGTTTAGCACTTTTCTGACTCCGAACACTTTACTGTGGCCTTTGCTATTTTATATATTTTTCTGTTCTTTTTACGATATGCATTTCTTATTTTTATTTTCTATTTAATGTGTACAGCTTTATATTTGTGGAGAGTGTTACTTGTAGTAGTTGAAATGTCTCATTAAAACTTTTTGCAGTAGTGTTAGTATAGTGGTTTCTAATGCTGACTGAACAATAAGGTTGTATCAGCAAACCAATGGAAGTATTCAGATTAATCAAATGTGCAGGTGCCAGTCAATAAAATACATTTTATCTTGAACAAATGGTGTTGTTTTGAATTTACACACATTTGCACAAACTGTTTTCAGCATAAATGATGATTTGCTGCTCAAGAAACATTTCTCATTATTAGACTTGATTAGAATGATTTCTGAAGATCATGTGACACTGAAGACTGGAGTAATGATGCTGAAAATACAGCTGCGCATCACAGAAATAAATTACAGTTTAACAGATATTCACATAGAAAATGGTTACTTAAAATGTTAACATTTCACAATATTACTCTATAAATATAACTTTATTTATGACCAACTGAATGCAGCCTTGATGAGCAGAAGATCTCACCAAGTCATGAGAAATTTTTATAATAAGCCAAAAAAAGACATAAAGACATCCGTATAACAGGTGATTTACCTCCTCTCCCCTCACTGTTTGCAGGCTTCACTTGAATGGGCCGATTCATCTAAAAAATAAAAATGAATACAAATAATTCAAATTACACAGTATACAGACTCTATTCATGCATCATACAAGACAATTTTACCAATGGATTAAGACTTCCCATACACAGTACATAACCATAGCCTCCTGTTTTTAACATAACCTTGATGACTGCTACACCTATTTTTTTTTTCCATGCGTTTATCATTTTGCTATCACTGTTTCATATAAAACAGCACATAGCAATCTGTGGTCGCTCGCTTTGCATTAATGCTTACTGCTGATTTCCATATGCTCTTCAGCATTTATATCCTGTGACCTTTTGAACCTGCTGCCCTGCACTTAAACTAATGTGCACGGGATTGTAGAGATCAGCTTTAGAATGATGGCCATCTGATCTGGATTACAGAGATACAGGATTACACTGAACAGCATGTGTGTGTGTGTGTGTGTGTGTGTGTGTGTGTGTGTGAGTTTAAATCCCCCAGTCAGAGCTTCTCTCTTAAAAGAACACATCTTCTGTCCTGTGTTTACTAGACTTCTGCAACCTGGCAACCATCCGCACATTCTGATTATCTGAAAACACTGACAAACATGTGAGTTTAGCGATCTCCGCTGAGAGATTCGGCTCACACCTCTGTGCCACAATACAACATCTTTTTGTGTTGTTTGTCAGTGCTGTAACTGATTACATGTACTCTGGATTACGTAATCAGATTCCAAAAATTAAGTATTTGTAATTAGATTATATTTAATTTTAAAATGCTAATACTCATACTGTTACTGTAAATTATTCATAATGTATTGATTTTCCCTAATTCATTCTTCTCTCTCTCTTAAATGTTCATTCAGAATATACATATACATTCAGAAAGTCTTCTAGTTTTAGGGATCTGCACACTCTGTCACTAGTCAGGTAATTACACAGAAAATGGAAAGGCCACACAATTAGTTCTTCTGCAGTTCTTCGAGGAACCCCAGTTTGGGAAACCCTGGTGTTATGTAATGTGTAATGCACTTCATGATGTTGACAACAAAGAATGGAAAATATTTTTATACAAGTTAGGTCAAAAGTAATCGAAAAGAGGTCTGAATGCATTACCTTATATGTGTAATCCAACAGATTACATTACTAACTACAATTACCGTTATGTAACTTGTAATCAATAACGGACTAGTTTGTAAGTGAACTACCCAGCACTGGTTGTTGCAATAGAAAGACATGAATATAATTTGGAATTATTGGACTTAATATTGGGCATGTCGCTGTTTTAGCTTTTGAGAGAAGCTTTTGAGTTTTACCAGCTTTCATAACGTAGAGAATGTGAAATTTTAAAATTCTGATAATATAATGCATCAGGACACTAGATGAGGTGAAATAAAGCATGCGTATGTGTTGAAATTCTCTAGATTTGTGCTTATAGGTGAAAGTGCAATAACAATATATAAGTCAGTTGTAATTCCTCAATCATGATCAGCAAGCACAATTAAAATCTTGAGCAGAATAACCGTGATAATTAGTTTAACCATTGTGCAGCATGACAAAAAATGTGAAAAAACGTTTTTTAAATTCTGACAGATGTTTAGTCGACTAAAACTTGATTAATCAAATAACAGGCTCAGCTGGCTCAAAATAAAACCACCAAGACTGATTTCACTAGGAATGGGAGAAAAAATAACAGTAAAACATAAAGACTGTAATATATAATGAAAAGATAGAGAGAGTTCTTGACATAAGATTTTAAGAAAATACAGAGAAAGATGAAGACTAATACAGAGCATTCTTTAAGTGTATTTAAAATCAACTAGAGTGATCAAATTAACCGCTGTTTTATCTGTTGACAGTGTGTGCATAAATCAGACATACACAATAAACATTATTTGGTAACACTTTTTTTTTTTACGGTGCCATTGTTACACATGAATTAGTACTGATTTACACATTAACCTACTAAAATTTGCTTGAAGTACACTGATAACCCACCACAATAACACAGGTGTAAAATACAAAATGTAACATAAAAGACTCCAACATACATGATCGCAACAAAAATAAGAAAAATTACAATTTAATAAAATACACTCATTAAATATGATGGGAACCTTTTTTTTCCCCTTAAACTGTGGCTTGCATTTTTACCTCAACACATATTTAATATTTTATTTTATTTTTACTGCACATAGTCTTATGAATATATAATATATAATGTCAGCATATACAGTATATATACAGTATATATAACCTAATATAATTTTTGCAATAGGCCTATAGCCTGCTATAGATGGTAAGGTAACCTACAGTTAACAGGTTTCAATAGTAGCATTCCACATGCTTTTCTGCTGAAATTACAAAGCTTTTTATCAGTGTAGGAGTGAAAGCGAGAGCGAGGGAGAGAAGAGACATGCTCTAGTTTCTAGAGTCACGAAGCTCATTTGTAAAATGTCACGAGCGCAGCGATGTGCTTAATCATGGAGAGAGATAGAGATACTGAGAATACAGGAGGACTGGACAAACTGCAGACAGACAACACAGTGAAGACATGAATGAGAAATGAGTGAGAGAGTGAGAGAAAAGCACACCATGAGGAGTGAGAAAGAGAAATATAAGGAGAGTTGAGGGCCTCGAGTGAGAAATAATGATCTACCACATCAACAAACAAGACAAAAAAAAAAAAAAAAAAGAGTAAAAACCCCCAAGAAATTTCTTAGTTGTCAGTCCAAAATGTCGCTTGCACCACCATTATATTTCCTGGGAACATTTACTATTCACTATTTCTGTAACACAGTGACACTCCGCATCGCCATGGTAACACAGGCAACAGCCTCCTCCGTTGTCATGGCAGCATGCTGACCACATCATCATGCTGACAGTAGGTAAACAAGGATGCTTGTTGCCAGGGGCAACAGTTCAAATCAGTGGTTAAATAAAGGATAAAGAAGAGAGAGGGACAGCAGAGAGAAGAACAAATAGAAGAGGAAGAAAATGATGAGAGCAGAAAAGAAAAGAGCAGAAAAAAGATGGATTGGTGGAGGGTAATTAATAAATACATACATGCATACAATGATGTACTGAAAAAAGCTATCAAAACACACTCTCTTCTAGGTGATATATAAAATGATTATTTAATAAAGCATATCTACAAGTACACGCAGCAGAATCCTCAGGCACCTCATCATAATCCTGCTAGATGAGGGTTTGATTTAAACACATCTGTAGGGTTTATATTAAGTCTCTCTCACACATAAATAGATTTTCATACACTCGCTCACAAACACACACACACACACACACACACACACACACACTCTCTCTCACACACACACACACACACACAC
>NW_015540908.1:816494-816791 GCF_001515605.1 Sinocyclocheilus anshuiensis
ACACACACACACACACACACATACACACACACACACACACACTCCTCCTGTACAGTTTACAAAACACACACACACAGCAAGATGCACACGCTCTGTAAATCTCGACCCTGCAGTCATTCTGAAAGGATTTTTTCATGGATTATGCTGTATTAAATCTGAGGATTATTCAACAAATTGCATTTTTTCACCCTCCATCCCCAGCCAACATGCACACTCTGAACCTCCTCGCTTTGTATGTGAAGCTAGTTTGATATTTTGTTTTCATGCTGGATTACAATATAAAACACACACACACAC
>NW_015540908.1:816856-822782 GCF_001515605.1 Sinocyclocheilus anshuiensis
GTGTGAGAGTGTAAGAGTGTGTTACTAATACTAATACAAAATATTATGTAATATCACTGAATAAACCTTCACAAAAAAATTATACCAACAAAACAAAATTGTATAGGTTAAATCAAGAAGAAATAGCTCTTCAAGGTAACAAATGCATGCCACCAGTTTTACAGTGTAGATAACATTAAGTGTGAGGTGTAAGTGTGATATAAATGTAACAGCACAGCTCTCCTCAACTAACCTCAAGATTTGATACTGCATGAGCCTCAACAAGCAGTATTCATAATTTCCCTCTGATAGCATCACTGTATGGCTTCATAATTCATGGCTTCATGATAATATTTTATGTATTAGAATGACTGCACATTCAGACACACTCCTAAAAGAGCTGTTGTTGTTCAGATCCTCACTAATACTATAGCTGATAAAATGAGATACAGAACAGGAGATGCCTACAAACACTGACGTCACATCAGTTTAACCCTGTCAGATGCCTCAGTGCAGACTGACAGCTGTATTTCTCTCATTAGGGTAAAGGTTTATTTCCCATCCTCCCACAGCTCTATTCATCTCTTCATTCTCCCTCTGACTTTCCTGAGCTCATTCAACTCCTCTCATCTCATCTGTCCTCACTGCCCCAATCCCTTTATCCTTCAGAGAAGAGAGAAAAAAGAGATTATCAATTAGGAATTGGATTTTTTTTTTTTTAAGTTAAAGAAGTCTCTTCTTCTCATCAAGGATTTGATGCATTTATTTGATCAATATGCAGCAAAAACAATAAAATATTATTAAAATTTTAAACAACTTCTTTCAATATGAATATCTGTTAAACTGTAATTTATTTCTGTGATCAAAGCTGTATTTTCAGCATCATTACTGCAGTCTTCAGTGTCACATGATCTTCAGAAATCATTCTAATATGCTGATTTGCTGCTCAAGAAACATTTCTGATTATTATCAATGTTGAACACAGTTGTGCTGCTTCACATTGTTGTGGAAACTGTGACACATTTTATTTTTCATGATTCTTTGATGAATAGAAAGTTCAAAAGAACAGCATTTATTTGAAATAGAAAACATTTGTAACATTATAAATGTCGTTACTGTCACTTTTGATCAGTTTAATGCATCCTTGATGCATAAAAGTATTAATTTCTTTTAAAAATCTTACTGACCCCAAACTTTTTTTTAGCAGTTGTATACGTATGTAATGTGGGGTTTGGTGTTTGGGTTTTGTTTCATGTTCATGTTTTCCATGTCTTTTATTTTGTAATTGTTTCATGCTGTTAGTGTCATGCTTCCCTTGCCCTCTTGTCTTTATGCCATTGGTTCCTCTGTTCTTTCTGTCATGTTCTGATTGGTTGTCCAAGTCATGTGTCTTGTTTCCCATTGGTTTGTTCTTGTCATGTGACCCTCATTGTCTGCTATAAGTAGCCCTCATGTTACCATTGATGTTGCAACCCGCTGTCAGTGAGTCTAGTCTGTTCATGCCTCGTCTAGTCTGTTCATGCCTCGTCAAGTCTGTGTATCTTGTTTGGATTATTGTTTGGATCACACTGTAAATAAAACTGCGGATTATTGTTTGGATGTTTGGATCACCTGTAAATAAACTGCACTTGGGTTCTTCACTTCAACTCGCCTTCAGTGGATGATTCGTTACAACGTATAGTCTGTATGCATCTATCTATTAGGACTTTAATTTAATTAATTGCATGATATGCTGATTAATTATTAGTCTATGTAAACCTTTGGCTATGTATAACATCTTTCAGTTTTTCAGCAAATTGCGGCATGAAAGCAGTAGAGCTGCAACTAACGATTATTTTGATAACTGATTAGTTGGCTGATTATTTTTTCGATTAATCAGATAAAAAGTATTTGTTTTTTTATTGACACAATGCACTATTCCACATGCTGCCCAATGCTGTCCTTCAAACTGACGTGCCAACTGAATGCTATAAACATACTGTATGGTGAACATATCTATATCTATGCTATACATTATGTGCAAAAGAGTTATAAAGCACAGTTTAAATGGAGAGTTTAAACAGACAAATAGACAAAGGACAGTTTAAATCCCAACAATAAAAATGGAGATAATAATGAAGAGAAAGAAAAACACAAACTCAGTGTTAACAGACGAGACGAATGTTTTGCATGAACACACACATTCACTCTGAATACATTAGCCTGTTACTGTCATTTCTTTATTCTGTAAATGTAAGGAACGTCTTAAATTTATATTCAATGCTGTTATCGCTTTACAGTTACTATCATAAAATGCTTGAATTACATGTTGACTTTTAAACCTAAATTTAACATCCAATAACAGATATAAAAAAATATATATATTTTTGCACTGCATATTAATTTTCTCCCTCTCTACTGTGCTCAGTCTGTTTTGAAGCGCCGGCTAACAGGATGAACCGTGTTACACTAATGCATTAGCTTGAAGTTTAAAATAAAGCATTGGCATGTTTTGGGCAGCTTCGATCATGCACCTTTCCCGAAGCAGCTCACTCTGTTTCTTCCACTATTAATGTAGATTAATTTAGTCCATAGAAATGCGTTATTCATTGGTATAATTTGACGTGACTGGCAGAAGTATTCCATGCACGGTAGGCAGACGCAACTAATCAGTAATGACATTCATTGTCAATGATTTTCATTTTCAGTTCTTGCAGCCCTAGAAAGCAGCATGTCAAACTTTTTGATTGTGTCTTATGCACTCAATTTTTCTAAGTACAATAAATGAACAGGCTAGATTGTATGCTGTTTATCTGTTATTTTATTCCAAGCTCTAGTTAGTACTTCTTTACTGTCTATCTCCATGCTACTCACTGCTCAATCAGAATTCACTGCACACCCATCCCAAACTCTGCTGCGTGACTCCTGTTTGACCTCTAGAAATCCTCTTGGCTTTGCTCTGGACTCCAGTAGCTGCTGCCATTGGATTCATGTCACTGTTTCTGTGTGCTGCTCCACCCCCTCACTACCCACAATCCATTACTTTCCATTATCAGACAGTGTATGTCCCAGAACGGCCACTGCCAGCGCCGATATGAGCCTCCTCATCTCTGCACTCCAAGAGACACCGCCTGAGTCATTCTGGGAAGGGAGTAGTATAACCCTTACGAAAAAGAAGTTTATTCAAGTGTGCTATTAGTATACTTATTTTAAACTAAAAAATAGGAAAGTATACTTTCAGTCTACTTTTTATGTACAGTACTTCTCAGACATGGGGTTTATGTACTTCTCAGAAATATACTTAAAATGACAGTTAAGTATACTTGACTTATACTTAGGAAAAAGTCTAAATATATTTGAGCTATACTTGTGCTCCGAGAATCTGTGTTTTCATTGTTATACGGTAGGGGGCGCTAGTACACATCTTCTGTGCAGAATTTCCAAAAAAACACAAGTGAAGAAGAAACCGAAACAACAGATGCTTCCACATGTATTCTAACACGATCATCAGACATAAAACAGCATCAAAACTGTGTAACGTTATGGAATAAAATGTCGACCAATGAAGAGGTAATAATGACTGTCAAGCTTTGGGGTGTTGATCGACACTATCTACGTTTTAATTATCATTCTGAATCCAGTTAATCTTTTTAATTGGTCTAATTGGTTTAATTGGTAATTAGACTTTTTTCAGCTTTTTGTTCAAAATGTTGTTTATTTCTTTATTTTTTATAAAACTTACCCACATTCAAGTGTTTATAAAAAAAGAATGCATGAAGCTAGAATAAAATGTTTTTGTTTACAAGCAGATAGTAAAGTTCACTTAAAGAAAACTTACGAGTATACTTGCAGTATAAAACTAATAAACTAGTAGTTTACTGAGACTATACTTCAAAGTGTACTAAAAATGCTACAAGTATCTAATTAGTAAACTATCAGTATACCTATAAGTTCACTTTTAGAATAGTTGCAGTACAAACTAAAAACATAGATGTAAACTAGTAGTGTACTCAAAGTTTACTACTGTTATACTTAAAGTATACTTTTATATACTAGAAAGTGGGCCTATTTAGTCCCAATGAGTATTGAAATAGTACACTTACAAGTATACTACTAGTACACTGATATTTGTATATTTACTACATAAAGTATACTTAAAAATATACTTGAACTTTACTTAAGTATACTTAATAAAATAAATTTGAAGTATGCTACTTTTTGGTAAGGGGAGCCATGAATATAACTATATAATTTAAATGTAAATTCATTTTAGGGCTGGGTAGTGCATGCAAGTTGTTTTCTATAAGCAGTTTGCATGCTCGTGTGTGTGTGTGTTCAGATTCAGATGAAAAGCACAGTGTGCTTAATGGCCACTAATTACATTTAGACTAATGTGTGTTTGATTTATGTCCTTACAACCCCCCCTTCCAAAGTGTAATTAGCTAATGATATATGCCTTCATAAAAACATAAACATGCTTCACCACACACACACATACACATTTACTTATGTATCCCAATGGAGGCCTTCCATATATTTCTATTGTTCTTAGTCAGCTGGTTATCAATTCTATAGACTAACCCCACACCCTAACCTCAGCGCTAACAGAAAACATACAAATTCAAACTACAGTGTAGTTAAATAGGCACACACACAATAATTCACGCAAGAGCTTTCTACTATTTCTAAATGATCAGAAATAGCAAAATGTGTGACTGTTAAGGCCTGTTCACAACAAAGATTTACAACGATAAATATAACTACACATTTGTAATAGTATCGTTGGAATCACTTTCAGAGCAATTTGTTTTCGAGCTGATGACTGATAAAAACACTGACAGCCAATCAGAATCTACCGACTTTGAAGAGCTTAAGCATTTATGGCAGAACTGCAGCGCGCTTATAATTAACAGAGTGTTATCGTCCATTGATAAGGATGCTTATATAGTTATCATTATAGTTATTGTCAGTAGGTGTGGACGCTAATATATTAGCATTATAGATATCATCCATTGTTGTGAACAGAGTTATTGTTATAGTTATCATTACAGTCATCGTGAGTTGGTGTGGACGCAAATATAGTTATTACAATCTAATAGGTAGAAAATTTAATTTATTGTTAGTTTCCAGTCGTAGCTGTCAGACAAGATTTGGCGTTATGATTGGTCAGATCGCCTGTCAATCAATTTCTTTGCGAACGGTCAGTTGGACTTAGGATACTGGATCTTTGGGTACGAATCCCGTTAAAAACGTGACTCACGAAGAAAGAGCTGAAAGATGAGATATCGAAAAACAAGCTAAAAGGGCATGCTTGCGATTGCGTTTTTCGTCACATTCACTTTTGTTCATACTATCGGGTAGGTTTAGGTGTAGTGCAGATGGTACGTTATTTTAAAACAGCACGGAGCATTAGAGTTATAGCGCCACTCAACGGACATTTCACGTCAGAAATGCGGTGACGCGTACAATAGCAACGTCACATAAAACGGACCATATGCACGTTCATCTGTTCCGGGGAAAATACGAACACTCTTTTAGCGCCACCCAGTGGACATTTCACATCGAATATGTCACGATGGCGGTAAGTATTTCGTGTCTTGTGAAAAAGTTCCCAGAGGTACGTTTTCGTCATGAGACCAGGTTGCAGTTATCCTTTGGTGTGGCCACTAATATAGTTATTGTTATAGTTATCAATTGTTATTTAGTTATTATAGTTATTGTTCTTGGTGTGAAAAGGACTTTACTCCTAAAACGTACACAAAGAGCATGTGATGCAGCAGTGATGAGTATAAAAGCAGAAGTGCACTCACAGAGAGACACACAGAGAAAGATGCGGTGTTATATCACTACTGCTGACCAAAGTAAACTAAGCATTCAACAAATGTCCTGTTGTGAACACACACACGCACGCACGCACGCACACATACACACACACACACACACACACACACACACACACACACACACA
>NW_015540908.1:825553-827492 GCF_001515605.1 Sinocyclocheilus anshuiensis
GCATTAGAGAGGGAACTGCTCATAATTGCACTTCCCAGAGGACAGCGAGGCCACGACACACACATAAACACAAACATGACGCTTCCTCAGAAGAAAGAAGGGAATGAAAGGAAAAGCTGCGAGCAGTATAATATCTGTCTTTGGCTGCCCTCAGTTTTTGCCCATTGTCTTGTTGTCTTTCCTGAAATTAAACCAGTGTTTGTGCTTCAGTGATGCACAGAAAGGGCCATCTGTCACCCTCAACCAGGGATCGCCTAGATTTCAATATAACATCTGATAAAATATCAGACCAATATCACTTTTGAGCACATAACAGGACAGAAATGAAGACAAAAATGTGGAATAACAAAAGGAAAAGGACAAAAAAGACATCAAATGGGGGACAAAGACAGAGCTTGCAACAGATCAGGAGGAAAGAAACAGAAGAAAGGATGCAACTCTCCATCCAAAGAGTGTCAGAGAAGCAGAAGGAGGCAGAGTGGCGGGATAGAGAGAAGATTGTCGGAGTGATCTTCAGCTAAAGGTCAGCCTGGTGTCACGCTGCTAATAGGATTAATTACTGCATTTGCACCCCACCAACCCTCCATCCCCCTGTCATCACTCTCAGCCCCAGTCTGTGACAAACAGCCGCTCTTGGCTCTGCTCTGCACCGCGTTTACATTTTAATGCCACATTTCTGAGAGCCTGCAGCTTGAAAAGGTGTGGGGAATAATCAAAATAATCTCCACGGATGCATACAGCTCGCTACACCAGTGGAGTAATCCAGATGGACACACACTCTGAGCTGAGCCTGGTCTGGATGTGTTTACAGGACACACACACGCACACACACACACACACACAGAGATGGCAGGACATGAAAGAGGATAAAATGTTATGAGACCCCTGTCATGCCCTCCTCACACACACACACACACACACACACACAAACACACAAACACACACACACACACACACACACACACACAGCAGCATTAGAGAGTGAACTGCTCATAATTGCACTTCCCAGAGGACAGCGAGGCCACGACACACACATAAACACAAACATGACGCTTCCTCAGAAGAAAGAAGGGAATGAAAGGAAAAGCTGCGAGCAGTATAATATCTGTCTTTGGCTGCCCTCAGTTTTTGCCCATTGTCTTGTTGTCTTTCCTGAAATTAAACCAGTGTTTGTGCTTCAGTGATGCACAGAAAGGGCCATCTGTCACCCTCAACCAGGGATCGCCTAGATTTCAATATAACATCTGATAAAATATCAGACCAATATCACTTTTGAGCACATAACAGGACAGAAATGAAGACAAAAATGTGGAATAACAAAAGGAAAAGGACAAAAAAGACATCAAATGGGGGACAAAGACAGAGCTTGCAACAGATCAGGAGGAAAGAAACAGAAGAAAGGATGCAACTCTCCATCCAAAGAGTGTCAGAGAAGCAGAAGGAGGCAGAGTGGCGGGATAGAGAGAAGATTGTCGGAGTGATCTTCAGCTAAAGGTCAGCCTGGTGTCACGCTGCTAATAGGATTAATTACTGCATTTGCACCCCACCAACCCTCCATCCCCCTGTCATCACTCTCAGCCCCAGTCTGTGACAAACAGCCGCTCTTGGCTCTGCTCTGCACCGCGTTTACATTTTAATGCCACATTTCTGAGAGCCTGCAGCTTGAAAAGGTGTGGGGAATAATCAAAATAATCTCCACGGATGCATACAGCTCGCTACACCAGTGGAGTAATCCAGATGGACACACACTCTGAGCTGAGCCTGGTCTGGATGTGTTTACAGGACACACACACGCACACACACACACACACACAGAGATGGCAGGACATGAAAGAGGATAAAATGTTATGAGACCCCTGTCATGCCCTCCTCACACACACACACACACACACACACACAAACACACAAACACACACACACACACACACACACACACACA
>NW_015540908.1:827530-830607 GCF_001515605.1 Sinocyclocheilus anshuiensis
CACACAGAAAGGACTCACCCCTGGCAGGGTTTTCTGTTCATGAAGAGCACTTTGTGCTTTAATGGCTGACTCCCGTGCACAATATGTCAGAAAGGCACATCCTAAGACAGAGAGACACTGTTAGTATTCATTGACAGTTTATGTTTATATATTTATATATTTATATAAATAGACATAATTTTCATTCATGCAAAATTATTATCATTATCAATCATATAAAAATATTTTGAATTATATTAATTCCTTAAGCAATGACCTACATTTTAAATTGAAATTCAATTTCAAGTAGTTTTTTCTGTACTTCTTATAGAATATATGCAGCATGATTACACATGATGAATGACAGAAATGTAATTTCACACTCATTACATTTTCCCAGTGAGGCTTCTGGGATAGCTCACCCTTAACTCTCTCTCTCTCCCTCTCTCTCTCTCTCTCACTTACACACACACGCACACACACACACGCACGCACACACACACACACACACACACACACAAAGCTACAAAGAAATCAGGCGGCAGCTTATGCCTTCGTTTCTGTGATTGGAAACTTTACGTGTAAAAGCACATGCAAACCACAAAGCAACGCAACAAATGCCTCTATAGAACAGTGTGTGTGTTTGAGGCAGTGTGATTTTAATATCTTTGATATACTAACATTGTGTTTGTTAATATTTTGAACTAGATTTTATTATGTTCTGTTTTCCAGCATTTTTGTGTATTTGAACCCTTTCCAACAATGACTGTATGATTTTGAGATGCATCTTTTCACACTGAGGACAACTGAGGGACTCGTACGCAACTATTACAGAAGGTTCAAACGCTCGCTGATGCTCCAGAAGGAAAAACCATGCATTAAGATGCCAGCACACGTGATTTGAAAGCTGCCGCAAAGATTTTAGTGAGTAACTACTTACTCATCATATGACTTCAGAGGACTATAGTGCATGAGTCATGATGATGACCACTTCCTGGCCTTAATCGGAAAAGATGTGGACTGCGTATTTTCTTCAAAATACCCAATTTTCTTCAAAAATTCACCTTTTGTGTTCCACAAAGGAAATAAATTCATATGAATTTGAGAGTGAGTAGCATATTTTAAATGCACGGGTGAACTATTCCCTTAAGGTCTTTCTTCTTTTATCACCTCAGTGACCTTAAACCACTAAGAAATCCACATGATTAAATCCCGGTCAAGCCCCCGAACAGGGTTCATTCAGCGCAAGCAAACACTGCAAGAGTTACACCACAGAGTGGAAACCTAATACTCAACCACAGAGGGCACAGAAAGCATGAGAAGTTCATGAAGACGACAACAGAGAGACGGTGAGAGAGCTTTCCTGGTATTTACAGCATACTGTCCCTTTTTATAGTAACACAGAACTCATGCTGTGCACCGTCACGCTTGTGCTGCTGCTACTTGCGCCCAGCACATGACAAAAACATCACTCATATACACACATTCACTAAATGCACTAAAATAATACTGCACTGCAAGAACATGCACTGCATGATGCCTCTGTATGTGAGTGATAAACACTTCAGAAGCTAGAATAAATCACATTCAGAGTGTAGCATGAGCACGCAAACGAACACCACTGTAAAGAAAGGGTTAAATCACACTGTTTATTTAAATGCACTCTACACATGCGAGTCGTGACTGAGAAACGCTCAGCCCCGTCCCCTCCTGAAGCGTGAACTCATGCGTCTCCTTACCTTTGTGCACGCCTGTGTACTTGTCCTTGATCACAGTCAGCTCGTAGATCTTGCCAAACTGCTCAAAGATGGGCTTGAGGTCCTTCTCCTCCAGATTGCGTGGGATCTGCCCGATGAAGAGTTTGATGGCGTCGGGCTCCTTCATTGGGTCGATGTTTGGAGAAAGTCAGAGGCGAGATGAACGTGTGGAGAGTGAGCGGGAGAGAGAGGATGGAGGTGTGGATGCTGCCTGCGGAGGCGGGCTGTGATCAAAACAATGAATGGATCTTCAATTGATGCATCATTTTTGAGACATTTATGTGATATAAAACCTTATTGTGAAGTGTTATTCTATGTTAATATTAATGCATTAGTTATCATGAACTGACATTAAACAATACTGGTAACACTTTATTTGAAGGTGTCCTTTTACATGTACTTACTATTATAATAACAAAACAATTATGCATAATTATATGCATGTAACCCTAAACCAAATCCTAACCCTAACCATATAGTAAGTACATGCAGTTAAATGTATAATTGCACTATAACAAGGACACCTTAAAATAAAGTATAACCACAATACTTTTTTATTTATGTAGGCACCCTGGTTATTACCAATTTATAAAATACACTGTTTGTTTTTATTGTTAATATGGATATGTAAAAATTAACATTAACCAAGATTAATAAATGCTGGGTATTGTTCATTGGTAGCTCATAACCAGTTAACATTGTGAAGAGTAACCTGGTACTGTAAAACGTAAGTAAATATAGGCTACTGTACCCCAAAATCCGACATTGGTGTGACCTATATATCTGACTTAAATAAAACCAATTAGGTTACAAAACAGTGCATCTTTCATTCCTTTACTATGGTTCTTCCTGTATTAAAACAGAAGCATACAAACTGTACTATTTCATAAATAATTAAATGAACAAAAAAAAAAAAAAAAAAAAGATTTTTTTACAAACCGCACACCAGACAACAGATTCTATGTGCAAAATAAGTAGGTAAGTACATTTCACCACAGAAGAAGAAGGAAACAAAAAAAACTTTTAGACGCCTTCGTTTTTTTTTGCATTGTGACAATTATAGAAGGTCATTTTCGCCATGCGATTAAAAAAAACTTTTTGGGCCCTATCATACACCCGGCGCAATTCGGCACCAGGTGCTACGCAAGTGTTTTTTGCTAGTTTTGGCCTGACACCGTTATCATTTTCACGTCCTGTGCCATGTCAAATGCATTTGTGCCCATCTGTTCGCCCATGGGCGTGCTGGTCTGAAAAGGAGGTGTGTTCAGGCTCATTGTTGGCACGTTGCTATTTTGAGGCAACTGAAATAGACTGCGCCATTGACTAACTGAAACATGGTCT
>NW_015540908.1:831163-834133 GCF_001515605.1 Sinocyclocheilus anshuiensis
AAGAAAAAAAAAAAAAAAAAAAAAGAGGTTTCCTAAAAATAAAAAAAAAAAAAAAAAAAAAAAAAAAAAAAGCTCAAATTATGCATTACAGCTCTGAATTTCTGAACAATAACGAGAAACAATACAACAAACGCTCTTGCGTTTGCCAGCAACTATACAAATCACAAATAGCTACTAAAACAATAAGGCATCTTTACACGCTCGACAGAACAAAGGCGGCTGTGATGTCCAGAATGATGGCAGATCTTTAATAACGGTGCTCAGTGTAAATAAGCGCACGCGTATAGTATGAACGAGCGCATCCTTTGTTTAAGCGGCGGAGGCTCTGGAGCTCTTTGTCCGTCTCCGTTAACGGATAACGGTCCACGTTCACACGAGAGGAACACACACACACTGATAAAGACCGAAAACAGCTCACCTAGAGGGATGTCTTTATTATCACAATCTTCGGATGATCCCCTCCACACACGATTTCGTTCAACCGAGCTCGTAAAATCACAGTTTCTGCCGGTATCTCTGGTATATGTGCTGTTATTTTGTTGTAAGCTATAAAACAACGCACTCGTGTTATTCCTCGCATCTCATTCAGCGCGGTTTACTATGTGTTTGCTCTTGTTTCCTATTAACGCCGGTGTCTCCCTCTCACGAGCGCTCGTCGAGCTCGCGATGTAACGGGCAGGGGACGTCTGCAACTTACAGCTCCGTTAAAACAATATCATTAGGAAAGCTAAGTTATAGGTTATGCATGTTTTATCAGTGCAGTATACAGCGATAGAGTGTTGTTACAGATCCTCTTCCACCTACATGTACAGTAGCGCACTCTGAATGATTCAAGCTTTTATGGTTCATTCATTGAGAATGCTGTAACATACTAATAGTATGCTATACTAGAAAAAAACGTACTTTTCAGACCCCTTTTTGTTTTAATTCATTTTGAGAAAGCTCAAGCCCCTTAAAATGATAGCTCATTCTCAATGAATAGACTTAACGCACAGAAATTACAATGTGCAGTATTATTTTAATTTCAGAGGGATATGACATTACTCATTACAAGGACACATTCATAGATGCAAACAAATGATGTGTCCAGTACAAAAACAACTAAACAAATAAATTAAATGTTAACATGAGGTGGCACTAGCGCCACTAAATTCTGCAGATGGAGGCGCCAGGAGCAGATTTGGTAGCGCTGGGTGGTGGTGTGGGAGTATTAAAAATATAGATAATTTAATCATAAAATTACTATATTGTTTTGCATTAATAAATGCAGTTACTAATAATATTACATGTTCATTTCTTGTTTATTTCATGCTTTAGTTGAACAACGTGGTGTTCGCACCAGTGCACCGGCAGAAAAAATGGTCGCAGTCTGGAGCCCTGAATTTCTTGCACAGACTGATTGTTTCACTTCATTAGACCTCATATAGTCAGGAGCCACGGGTATTAAAGGGCACCTATTATGCAAAATTCACTTTCACATGTAGTTTGGACATAAATGTGTTTCGGCAGTGTGTGTACACACACACCCTATAATGATAAAAATCCACCCTCTCCCTTTTTTTAATCTCCATATATCATGAGCAGCGTCTCAGAGCAAGCTGATCACAGAATCCGTAAAGTGTGACGTCACAATTCACAAGCCCCGCCCACGAGTGTTGATTGACACAGCCGTAATCTAGCTGAGACCCCGCCCTGAGTGAGCCGCACACAGTCCTCTATGTTTATCTTCAGAGCATTTAAAAGCAGCATTCAAGCAAGAAATGTCTTCTTATTAAGGCTATAGACGTTATTCAGTCCAGAGCAGTAAGTGATTCTCTGCTCTTATTTTATTCTTTGGGTCATATTAATAGCATAGACCGCAGTATAGGTACAGTATATTATGCTGATGTCACTTAATACACAGATCTACATGCGATTCCTTTTCCAGATGTTTACTTCACAACCATAACCGACTGTGTTTTTGTAACTTATGCGTGTTTTTAACATAAACTCGTGTGTGAAAGAGAACTTAGTGCTCATGCCGTGTGCAGCTACTTTCTATACGCGTGTTACTGATGTTCGCGTTCAGAAAAAAAACGTCTGTCAGAAGTTTAAACTAATATGGCTTTAAAACGCGTGATTTCAGCGCGATAGACATGATAATCAAAACCAAACAGATGTTTTTTTTAGCAGTTGTGAGCTGTAAAGGCACTTCTCTATTCTGGAAAAGGGGGCGGGGAGCAGCAGCTCATTTGCATTTAAAGAGACATGCACAATATAATAAATGATCTGTGGGGTATTTTGAGCTGAAACTTCACAAACACATTCTGGGGACACCTCAGTCGTATATTACATATTGTAAAAAGGGGCATAATAGGTGCCCTTTAAATTTGCATTGCTTGTATATGCTCTTTGACTATCAACTGCCGGTAGTCATTGACTTGCATTTTATGAATCAGCAATGACCACAATTTCAGCTAAAGATCTTTACTGTTCTACTGAAGAAAAGTCAACTACATCTTGGATGGCTGAGGGTGAGTAAAAATAAACAGCAAATTCTCGTTTTGCATGAACTATCCCTTTAATCTCGCACACCTGTGATGGTGTAAAGTGTTAGTTTGTGTTTTGGATGAGATGGTGTTATTGGTTGACAGTCCCTGAAGCTCCTATTGTTCTCGCGCTGAGCTCTGACCGTGGTGCTGAAGTTACGCACGCTTTACAATTTCTAGAACATCACGCGTCATTAACTAATGTATTCAATCCAGGCAGCTCATCAAAACGCAATTTAATGTTAGAAGAGGATTTATAAAACAGATAGCTCCGGATATCTAAATGGATGAAAAAGCCTTTGTAAAATAGATACCGTAAGCACGCAACTTTAAAATATAAATGTATTTATGTATTAGAACGTTATGCAATTTGATAGCCTAAGAAAGCTAATGAACCACATATATATATATATATATATATATATATATAACCATACTTACA
>NW_015540908.1:835119-836600 GCF_001515605.1 Sinocyclocheilus anshuiensis
GAAAGATAAAGAACCACATATATATATATATATATATATATATATATATATAACCATACTTACATAATATATGAGTGTGTACTGTGTATATTTATTATGTATATATAAATACAAACAAATGCATGTATATATCTTAGAAAAATATGTTATATTTATATATTAAACATATTTATATATAATATAAAATATAATAATATAAATATATAAATGTATATACATGTAAACATTTTCGAAATATATGATGAATGTGTGTGTATTTATATATACAAATAAATATACACATCACACACTCATATATTATGTAAACAAAAACTTTTATTTTGGTTGCGATTAATCGCGATTAATCGTTTGACAGCACTATATATATATATATAAATTGTTTATCCTGCTTATTATTAATAACAAATGTAACGATTAGTGTGTTACACTGTTGTTGCAGCCGAAACGGTGGGACATTTTAACCCTTGCGCTCTCACTCGGAGCCCCTTGACCCAAATGCTCCTGCTGGGATGTGACAGGTTTCATAGTGATTTACTGTGAAAAGGTCACCATCTGCCTCCAGTGCCCCCAGATCCAGACCCCTCCTCTTCTCTTCTGCTGCATCATCTCAGGCAGGCCGGTGTTCTTGGGTAAAGATCTACCTTGATTGCAGATGAACGAACAGAGCGTGCGCTAGCACACTGTCCTCTCCTGAAGAGATTGTAGCATTGCATTCGAGTAGTATAGAGGTGACGATAGAAATACACTCTCGTCAAAAGTTTTGTCTTGCGTTCAATAAGTGATAAGAACTTTCGATACCATCATTCATTTACATTATATCATTATATAGTGTTAGTTTATCTAAACATTAAAGTTGTATTAATATTTTTCCACATACAGTGGTCACAAAAATGATTTGTGATTGTCACTGCATTTCAAATGTCATTTGCAAATAAATGATGCTAGAATTTTTTATCCCATCAGGAGTAACTTGACTTATTGTGCAATTATCGTTAACCTTTATGTAATAATAAAAAAAATGATATTAACATTTAGGCCTAGTTAATCATATGGAATCATCAGTTACAGCACTGAAACTTCTGCATAGATGACAAAACAGTAGTATGGTTTTAGGTTGGTTTATTATGAATAATAATTGTTGTAAAATCTGCACACACTGTTTATTCCATAACAAAGCAATATATATGTATAGCAACAAGTTGATCTTGAATTTTTCAAATACAGTAACTGATCCATATAAGAAGAAAAAAAATAAATTATATGTATTTTATCATAGATAAATAGCTATGTTTCCTGTTTTATATATAAAAGCATCTTTTTATTCTTCTAAAGAGTATCTGCTACCTGTCTAAACGTATGTGATAATATACATAATATACATAAACTCTCAGACATGAAACACACCCACGCACAAGCAACACACACACACACACACACACACACTCACACACACACACACTCACACACACTCACAATCACAC
>NW_015540908.1:836716-844362 GCF_001515605.1 Sinocyclocheilus anshuiensis
TGTTTGTGTGTCTCTAGGAATAAACACACACACACACACACACACACACACACACACACACACACACAAAACTGATTGTATTTATATACTAAAATGTAATTTGGAGTCAAGTTACTGTAACAAAAATCCACCCCATCTCTGTTATTACTCATTTATATATTCAATTGCTCATTGACATACTGCTCATTGCATAAGAGATTGTGATCGCCAAGTGGTTATAGCTATGGACGAGTAACAGAAAGCTCACATGTTCTAACACTAGGGAGTATTTTAACCTCAGTTTGATCCAGGGCAATGGTCTTGCATTGTACCTGACTTTGGCTGAAATCACTATACTGTTTGCATATTTAATACGAATGCAATGAATAAACCACACAAATAATGCTGCCCTAAATGCATTCTGCCTGTGCATATATCCACAGCAACCCTTTAGGCCTTATATTACACAATACGAAATGCACAACAAAACTGCTCTGTGGTTTACAATATTGTCTTAAAACCGTTAATGCTATTGTGGCTGTGATTCTGTAATGGCCATATTTTAAAGAAATAGTTCACAAAAAAAATGAAAATGATCTAAAAATGTCTTCACCCTCAGGCCATCCAAGATAGACCATCCATGTAGATGAGCTTTTTTGTCCATGGGAACAGATTTGGAGAAATTTAGTAGTACATCACTTGTTTAGCAATGGATGCTCTGCAGTGAATGGGTGCCGTCAGAATGAGAGTCCAAACAGCTGATAAAAACATCACAAGTAATCCACACCACTCCAGTCCATCAGTTAACGTCTTGTGAATAATGACATTTTAACTTCGAACCATTGCTTCCGGCTAAAATACAAGTGCATAATCCATAATAATGCTTCCTCTAGTGAAAAAGTCCATCTCATCTGAACCAGGAGAGAAATATGCTTAAAACTTAAAACATCTGAAATAATGGACAATATGCTAACTGATGGACTGGAGTGCTGTGGATTACTTGTGGATTATTGTGATGTTTTTATCAGCTGTTTGGACTCTCATTCTGACGGCACCCATTCACTGCAGAGGATCCATTGCTGAGACACTGATGCAATGCTGCATTTCTACAAATCTGATGAAGAAACAAACTCATCCTAATCTTGGATGACCTGAGGGTGAGCACATTTTCATTTTTGGGTGAACTATTGCTTTAATTTACAATGTGGGAACCATTAAAAACAGCCAGAAATAACAATAAAGCACCCCGCACCCCCCCAAAAAAAAACATGTCACACAAAAAATGACAAAAACATGAAACACTAAAAGGACTGATGTACATTCAGACAAAACCGACCTAAAGAAATATAGACTGAATCAAATAAAAAGAGCTGATCATGATGCTCATCTTCTCTTTATAGCTTAATGATGAACTAGATTCATAGATTTCCAGATTTCTGTTCACACTGCACTCATATATGATCTGTAGGACTGACTGTCAGCACTAAGTGTGCTATATTTAGACAGTCAAGAGCACTTATGCTGGAATATTTATGTCCTTGCTGAAGTACTGATATCTTAAGGACCATTTAGAGGACTGAGACAAGGTCAAAGGCACTGTTTTTGAGCGGAGAATCAATGTTTAAGTAAAAATGTATCGCTGCTCACAAGTTTTATGCAATAAGTATGTAATTTTAATTGGAGAATCTTTCGCTTTTTTACTTACTAACAAAAACAGTAAGTTTTTAGTGCTAATGCAACATACTTAGGAGTGAAGGACGCACATTAGGTGTGTAACTGATGCTTTATCTGCGTGTTTTATCATACTTCGGTCGCACAAATAAACTGAATAAATGAGGCAGAATATTAGTTCAAATACCAGATTCTGTATCCACTTACTTGCAATTAAAGTAAACCGTTATGAAACACTTCATGTGTGACAAAAGCACAAAGGCAACTTCTAGAATTGTTCCCACTTAGCAATATCTTCATATACGTGTCCAGAATGTGGACCTGTAACTTCAGTGCATTTGTTTAAAGATGATTTAAGGAATGGTTGAGTATTTGACAGTATAGTGTACTGAACACTCGTCATCAATGGGGAAAGAGCTACTGTCAATCATTTGAGCCTATGAGCCCATATGCGGTAACATTTTAAAACTTTCTTTAAAGGGATCCTGATCTCAGCTCAGTTCAAGTTGGAATTTTCTCCTGAAATTCCTTTTGAACCTGAATGGCCTCTGATTGGCTGTTTCCTCTGATAGAACTATGATTGGCTGAGTTTGGGCTCTGGTGGTGAATCTCTGAACCTGACTTCTCTGTGGCTCGTGCAGGGTTAATGTCTTTTGGCCCGCTGAGCACTCTGGGTGCAGGACGCACAGCAGGCGGTCTTATAGTAGGAGTAGACGCAGAGTCGAGCCTGGACCACCATTATGCAGTTATGCCGTCTGTCCTTACAGTTCTCATCTACAACGAGAGAGATGGGAAGAGAGAGAGAGATTATAATCTGAATCATCATACAGAATGCAAAAACACTCTCACACACACCTTCGAAGGGACTGCAGGGTATGGTGTTGCAGGAGCGCTCGTGGGCAGGTTTGGAGTCCAGATCGCAGGCTGTGTTGTGCTGTTTGTCTGCAGTGAGACACCACACCTCCCGCGTCTGCACCCCTTCACCGCAGGACCGAGAGCACTGGACAGACACAGAGGGGAAGTCAGTGACAGCAGAGGAAGGGAAGATCCCGCAGGACAGATGAAGTCGTCCTCACCGTGCTCCACTCGGTGGTGAACCACTGCGGTTTGCAGGGCTGCAGTTCACACGGCTGCACTGGAGACGGTTTCTCCAGGTGTGAGCACTCACTGGCGGCGCTCACGGTGAAGTCACTTCCTGTCTTCCTCACGCAGATGATGTCCCTGCGCTGGGTGCCGTTTCCACACGCTGCGTTACACTGTTCAACAGAGAGAGTCCAGAGACAGAAGGTGTAAGGCTGAGGTAAGGCTGCTCTGTGCCTGCTTAAAATTCAGAGTAACGGCGCATAAATGCCACTTCAGAAGCGCTTCATTGCCACCTAAATTTGGCAAGAGTGACCAGTGCCAACACACACTCGTGACAGTTTACTCGCCTAGTCTATTCCATTCTATTCTAGTCTATTCTAGTCTTTATTTTATGCAACTTTACTCTGTTTTTTTCAATGTTATTCAATTCTATTTTACATTGTTGCATTCTGTTTTCAGAATGTTCTAAGTTAATTATTCTTTATAATTCAATAAACTTTGTACGAATTATATTGTTCTTCCCTGCATTATTCTTTTGTTTAATTTGACACTGTTCTACATTCAACTTCTATTCTATTCTATTCTGTGCAGCTTCATTTCCTTTCCTTTTTTCTATTGCATTTCATTTGTTTTATTTCATATAATTCCATTTCATTAGATTTTTCTCTGATTATATTCTATTCTACACTATTCTACTCTGTTGTTGAATGTTCTAATGTAATTACTTAAACTTTATTCTAATTGACTATTCTACACCATTCTATTAATCTTTATTCTACTCTATTCTTCTTTATTCTAACTTCATTCTGTTCTATTAAACTATATTATATTCTGCATGGTTCAATTCTTGCATTTAATTTTGTTCTATTTAATTTTAGTCAGTTTCATTAGATTTTAATTGATGTTGTTATATTATTCACTATTCTGTTCTATTTTTAGAATGTTCTGATTGAATTATTTTAACTTTATTGAACTATGTTGAATTATTCTACATTTAAATTAGTTCCATTGTATGTACCTGTACTCTATGCAATATTATTCCATTCTATTCAATGTTATTCCATTCAGCATTTTCTATTATATTTTATTTTGTTCTATTTAAATTTATTAGGTTTCCTTTGATGTTATTCTGTTCTACATTATTCTATAAAAAATTAACTAAAAAATAACCATTCTATTTGATTTGTTCTACTCTACACAGCTATTCTGTTCTTAATTGTATTACATTTAATTTTGTTCTATTCTATTCATCTTTATTCTGTGCAATGTTAAACTATTCTATTAATTTGCATTCTATTCTTCATTGGTCGATTATATTTTTTGTTCTATTTAATTTTATGTTTTGACAATATTCTATTCTATTCTATTCCATTTAATTATTTGACTTGTTCTTCTATTGTATTCTAACACAGACCTTAACACTGGACTATAATTCATTGATATTTGCTGTAGGCAGACGGCCCTCACCTGTGCCCAGGGTCCGGTGTACCAGAGGTGGGTGGGTGTACAAGGTCCCCCGTTACAGGCCTTCATATCAGCCGGTTTCTCCCCCCCACACTCCACTCCTCCGTCTCCTTCTCTCCTGCCTCCGCCGGTCAAACACACCACCTCTCTCCGCTGGACGCCCGGCCCGCACGTCGCAGAGCACTGACAGAGAAACAATCATCCACATCACTACATAAATATATCGTTTCATCAAATCACCTTTTGGCAAACCAAGTGCAAGCACGAATCTGGCTGGTCACTACTCACAGTGTTTGTCCAGTCCGTGAAGTACCAGTTAGTGACACAAGGACCCATGTGACAGTCCTCTGTGCGCTGTGGGTGGAGCCTGTCACTGCACTCTCTCTCATTCACAGTGTTGCCATGGTCACTGACACAGCGTATGCTCCGGGTTCTCTTTCCCACTCCACAATCCACTGAGCAATGTGGGAAACAGACACATTTACACACACACACAGACAGCTCAAACACGTCTATGTGACCAGACTTGCACACACTTACAGACTAGAACAAAACTACATATTTTCGAAGTCGGCTAGTCAGTGGGTTGCCTGAACAACTAGCCTAGATTAACTATTCTGGATTCATCTGACCCATATCAAAACATGTTTCATAGGAGGAATTAACACAAGAAAACATTTTGCATTTAAAAACAGTATGAAACAATGCAGAGGTCTCCACACACACACAAACACACACACACACACTTACAGACTAGAGCAAAACCGCATTTTCTAAATCAGCTAGTCAGTAGGTTGCCTTATCAACTAGCCAACTAACTAATCAGTCTTAAGGAAGTCCTGATTTTGGATTCATCTGACCCAGATCAAACACGTTTCATAAGAGGCATTAACACAAAAAACAGCTACACAGAAAGCAATATGGAACAATACTGGGGTCTCAATTCACAAGACTCATTTTTAAAAGTTGGACTATTTTTAATCTTAAAAATGCAATGCTTGTGGCGGGACAAAGAACAGTGCAAGCACCAAAACAGTGTACAGCTGCACTGGAGCCTTAAGCCTTATGTATCCTTAGGGACATTTTTTCATTTTTTTAATATATATTTTTGGCTGTGTTAAGGCAAAAAGCATAAATTTAGCAAAAAACAACCAACCAAATTAATAAACAAAAAGTGTATTTTCATTGGAATATTAAATTCTCTTCATAAATCTATTTTACACTCAAGATCAAAAATGTCATCATTCAAAACCATTAAAACTGCAATATTAAACCATACTGCCATTTAAGCATAAAATCTGGCATTCTTTGCTAATAGGCTTTTCGTTCTGTTGGCAAGACTTGAAAATGTTTACTGAATGAAAATTAATGAATGAATATCAGAGTATGATTTGTATGTGTACTGAGAAATGGGTGTGTGTGTGTGTGTGTTAATGTTTTTTTATTCATTCTTTTTTTTCTGACACTGCACAAAAAATAATACATACATCACAATTAATGCTGTTTCCAATCACCGACTTACCCAGGACTGCAGTAATAAAAAAACTGCGTAGCGTTTTGTATATGGAAAATATTTTTTTTCCATAAAAAAACAACAACAGTGTTAGTATGTAAACAAACCAGCATTTAAAGGGTTAAAATCTGCATTTCCCAAAAGCATCGTTAACTATGGTCGTTAATTCCATTGAACTCAACTGGTAATGATGGAACTTGCAACCATAGTTGCTTTTGGGAAACGCACCCCAGGACTGATGTTGGTTAAAAAAAAAATCTGTCAGTGAAAGTGAAAAAATAATTTAAAAAAATCACAGTTAATTTTTTTTCTCTAATGACCTCTGTGTAACTTTTAAATTAATGCACAAGGGAAAGGAGTTTAATGCAACTTTTATAAGAGGGTTTCACAATGCAAACTGTCTAACAAAAAACCCCACAGCTGCTGCTCAAATATTAAAAACATAATTTATTAAATATAATATGTACTAAATATACTAAGTAACACTAAATAAATAACCTGTAGTCATCCTGTAGTCTTACCGCACTCCAGTTGGTGCTGATCTCCCAGTGCGAGCAGACGCGTGGGTGGCAGGGCTGCGTGGCGTTGGGGCGGGTGAGACTGGCGCAGCGCTGAGGGTGAACCATGGTTGAGCGATTCCCAAAACTCTGCCTGCACTGTATGTGACGCTGCTGCACACCCCAGCCACAGGAAACACTGCACTCGGACCACACGCCCATATCCCAGCTACACACACACACACACACACACACACACAGAGATACACACTATACAGCAACCCTAATACAGTATATTCATACAGAAAGTCTGTGGTGCAAGATGTGGAACAGCAGAAACCTGAGCATGATTTTAAGAGCCCTTACAGGCATGATTCAAATAAATTGTTTCCTATTTTGTCTTTAGAGTTAGTACTTTTCTAGGTGGATGAACTTCTTTTTGTTTGATGTGAACAGTGTTTAATGGAATGGTATATGCCACACATGCTGTCAACAGAGCTTACATTGTATTTAACCTGAAATATTTTTGTAATAGATGGTAATAAATACATAAACATACATTAGTGCTGTCAAATGATTAATCGCGATATATATATACAGTACATACAACCATTCAAACGTTTGGTTTTTGAAAGAAGACTTTTCTGCTCACCAAAGCTGCATTTATTTGATTAAAAAATACAGTAAGAACAGTAAAAATGTGAAATATTATTACAATTTAAATTAGCTGTTTATAATGTGAATATATAGTATAATGTATTTTATTGCTGTGATGCGCAGCTGTATTTTCAGCATCATTACTCCAGTCTTCAGTGTCACATGATCTTCAGAAATCATTCTAATATTCTGATTTGCTGTTCAAGAAACATTTATGATTATTATCAATGTTGAAAACATTTGTGCTGCTTCTTTACTGTCCCTTTTTATCAAATTATTGCATCCATGCTGAATAAAATGATTAATTTCGAGAATTAAAAAAAAGAGCCGTTTATGCACATACAGAGTTACTCACAATGGTGGACAGGGATGAACGTTACACGGTTCCTCCTCCGGAGCAGGTTTGGTTGCGGAGTCACACCTCCTCTCATGGACTTCCTGGTCTGTGTGTCGATTCACACACACAATCTCTCTGTACTGAGAGCCTGAATACAAACAAACACATATGCACACATCAAAAAACAAGCAAACACACACATAGTACAGCATTTTTAGTGGTAAGTGGTGTAAAATGGCAAGGTATTCTGGGTAGTAGTTTACACCATCAAGTCTCTGTGATCATCTCGTCTCTAGATATTGCTCGCATTCCTTGTTTTTTTCTTCTCTTTTATAGGAATAGTTCACCCAAGAATAAAAATCATCTTAAAATTTTCTCACCTCAGGTCATCTAAGATGTAGATGAGTTTGTTTCTTCATCAGATTTGGAGAAATGTGTCTCAGCA
>NW_015540908.1:844617-861801 GCF_001515605.1 Sinocyclocheilus anshuiensis
TGGGTGCCGTCAGAATGAGAGTCCAAACAGCTGATAAAAACATCACAATAATCCACAAGTAATCCACAGCACTCCCGTCCATCAGTTAATGTCTCGTGAAGCAAAAAGCTGCGTGCTTGTAAGAAAGAAATCCACCATTAATGCATTTTATCAAACTTTTTCACTGAAGGAAGCGTTACTATGGATTATGGATGCATCTGAAGTTAAAAACATCTTAATGTTGGATGTGTTTCAGCTTTTGTCTTCTCCAGATGTTAACTGATGGACTGGAGTGGTGTGGATTACTTGTGGATTATTGTGATGTTTTTATCAGCTGTTTGGACTCTCATTCTGACGGCACCCATTCACTGCAGAGCATCCATTGCTGAGACACTGATGCAATGCTACATTTCTACAAATCTGATGAAGAAACAAACTAGGATGGCCTGAGGGTGAGCACATTTTATAAATATTTTGGGTGAACTATAAGTTTGGGGGTTTGTTTAAATCATTAACTCTGAGCAATAGTGATGGTGATGCTTGCCTGAGCAAACACCACTAACATAAGAGCACAGTGTCAGTTTGCAGCTCTTTAAACACACCAGAAGGAGGCGGCAGAGAGCAAATTCACACTCGCAAATCAGATTAACAAAGACCAGTGGTGAGCGGCTGAGAAACCCCTTAAAAACACACAGAGCCCTACAGAGAAACTCCCGAACAGTTTGGCACATGCATGCCCTGTTCCACAGCGCTTGGCTTTCTTCATGTCAGTAGGCAATGGATTCATGTTCTCTGAGAGTTTCCAGCTCTCCTATTACAAATAAACACAGCATTAATCCACCACGTCCAATCTGGATCACAGGTTTAAAGAAGAGCCACTCAAAGCAGTAATGTGTGCTGTCAACTGCTGTAAAATCTAAAGCACAGATCCATGCTGAGTTGAACTATGGATTTACAATGTACTAAAGAGAGCTGTCATTCAAAAATTAGAATATGTAGTCAGTAAGATTTTTTGGTAAACATATGATATAAAGCCTTTATCTACAGTATAATGCATTATAAAAGGAGTTTTAATGCATTAATTATGCCTTGTAAATGCACCTTATAATGCATTGTACAATCTCATGAATAATTGTAACCACAGTTAATACATTATAACACTTATCGATTCATTGTTACACTGTGCATTTTACATATAGGCTTTAAGTAAAGTGTAACCGATTTTTTTCTCTTACGCTCATCAAGGCTGCATTTATTTGATCAAAAATACAGTAAAAACAGTTATATAGTGAAATATTATTACAATATAAAATAGCTGTTTTCTATGTGAATGCATTGTAAACTGTAATTGATTTCTGTGATCAAAGCTGAATTTTCAGCATCATTACTCCTGCCTTCAGTGTCACTTGAGCCTTCGGAAATCATTTGCTGACTGTAACATTTTTGATAATTCTCTGACCTTTTCCACAGGTAGCAGTGCATTCTGTCAGCGCGCCTCTTCGCCACACGAACACAGGCTGATTGTCCAATGGGAGGTCCGTTCTTGGAGGGATTCGAGCGTTACGATTGGGTCCTAAGCCCTGTGGGCGGAGCCTCTCTTGTGGCCATCGATCAGACACAGAGGAAGATGATGAGGAAGATGAGGAAGATGAGGAGGAAGGGAATGAAAATGGAGGTGAGGAGGCAGAAGACGTCACAGGAGGAGGAGCGATAGGGTTCTCCACTGCCACTGAGAAGCCACCTGAAACACAGAGAGAAGAGCCCTCAAAAACTAAACGCTAAACTATTAGTCATGCAACGGTAAAAAAAAAAAAAACACTTTAGCATGCTTTTAAAAAGAGTAGCCTACTTAATACAGAAATAAAAAGAGCTACATGTAATGTTTTTCGGAACTTAATTGCATGTTAATGGAAATTAAAAATGCATTATAATTTGCATTTATATTAAATACAATTAGCTGAACTATTGAGTGCTTTTTTTGATTTGATTAAGACTTAAGTACATCTTTACATGTAATTTCATAATTCTATTGTCTTGGAAATATGATTAAAGTGTTACTGCTGAATGTACTGACAAGCATTTATGGTAATCTAAAATGTACCTTAATGCAATTTCTATTGAATCTTGTATGTCATGTATTTAAATTAATTTGTAATTACACGTTTGTAATGCACTTAAGTGTTCAGTCATGAAAGTGTTTTAAGTGCACTTAAGTGGACCTTTATTTAATTAATATGACTATATTATCTGCAAGTAGTTTTTAAAAAATGCACTTTTAAGATTTGGAGTACACTATGAGTGCACATTCAATACAACGAAGCACACTTCTTTTTCACAGAAGTTGTAAAAATGTAAGAAATGTTGTGCAAAAAAAATGTGGTTAAGTATTTGTTTTGCACCAGTGCATTGCTAACAGCTGCAGTTGCTCATATTTACGGAAATCATCATACTCTCATTAAAATTGTACTGCAAATTACTACATGTGTGAATATCCTTCAGAAATAAATAAAATGTCACTGATGATGTTCCCTTTTAGTTGGGATGCTGCTTTAGAAGGTAACCTTGCTGTCTGTGTAGGGAAAAGAAGCAAGGCAGTCTCACTAGGTTTTAATTCCCTGCTGAAAAGACCAGCTTAAACCAGCCAGTGGTGTGCTGGTATTAGCTGGTTTAAGTTGATTTAGCTGGTCTCCTAGCCTGTTCCCAAGTTACACCAAAAATTGTTTTTAGCAGGGCTGGCACAGAACTAAAGCCTGATTCATGCTTTTTGCCTCATGTCACACACTTTCACTGTGACCCCATTCTCATAAAAACTCTGTTAAACATCATCCTCTGTTGCCCATTTCACACACACACACACACACACAAACACAAACACACACACACACACACACACACACACACACACACACACACACACACACACACACACGTGTTTCCATGTTTTATGGGGACATTCCATAGGCGTAATGGTTTTTATACTGTACAAACTGTATGCGCTATTGCCCTACACCAACCCTACCCCTAAACCTACCCCTTACAGGAAACTTTGTGCAGTTTTACTTTCTCAAAAAAACTCATTCTGTATGATTTATAAGCTTGTTTCCTCATGGGGACCTCAAAAATGTCCCCACAAGGTCAAAATTTACTAGTATTACTATCCTTGTGGGGACATTTGGTCCCCATAACGTGATAAATACCAGGTACACTCACACACTCACTCACTCACTCACACACACACACTCACACACACACACACACACACACACACAAAGTTCTCCTGTAATGACCTTAAAAGGTTTCAGCGGTGGCCAATAAGTGATGAGAGAAATAAGAGAAAACTGCTCAGTGAAATATATCTGCGCGGCACACACGTATAAACACTATAAATGTAGAGAGAGAGAGAAGATCATCAGGAGAGAAAAATAGAAACCAAGATGGTGGGTGAGAGAGAGACTCTCACTGACAAGGAGAGTGTAGGAAAACTCACTGATTTCTCGGAGCGCTGCCTGTCCTCGCTCTCTCTCTCTGTGTATTTCTCTCTCTCCGTCCCTCCGTTTCTCCACTGGGATGTAATATTCATAGTCTATGCCTGGATTCTGCCTGTGGAAAATAATCTACAGCGAGAGAGAGAGACAGCAAAAAACAGGTTAATAAACTCCAGCATATGGTAACGTCTCACTCCATGACCGCTTTCCAGTTAGTATCGGCCGTATTTCACTGATGCACAGACACTCAGAACACACTCCTACACACTCACACACACCACAGTATGTGGACAGTCTTTCTCATAACATCTGAATGAACTTAAAGCTGAAGTATGAATTATGAACTCATCGGTTTTCATCAAATTCTTCCAAAACCAAATCATCAGAGCTGTGCTATCCATGCTGTTACTGTGTTAACAACCAACTCCGACTGACACCCAAACTAGACCAATACTGAAGCTTAAACTAGTATCATCAAACTAGTGATACTTGAACTAGCCTAATACTGACACTTAAATTAGTATGACTACACAAACCACTGACACCCAAACTAGACTAGTGCTGATACTTAAACTAGTATGACTACCCAGACCACCAACACCTAAACTAGACCAATACTGACACTTCAACTAGTATCGATAAAAAGTGATACTTAAACTATACCAAAACTGATACTTAAACTAGTATGACTATCCAAACCACTGACACATAAACTAGACCAAAACTGATACTTAAACTAGTAGCAATAAAAACATCACGCTTAAACTAGACCAATACTGATACTTAAACTAGTATGACTACCCAAACCAGTAACACCTAAACTAGACCAATACTGATAGTTAAACTAGTATGACTATCCAAACCACTAACACCTAAACTAGACCAATACTGATAGTTAAACTAGTATGACTATCCAAACCACTAACATTTAAACTAGACCAATACTAATACTTAAACTAGTATGACTGTCCAAACCACTAACACATACACTAGACCAATACTGACATTTAAACTAGTAGCAATAAAACATCACACTTAAAATAGATCAATGCTGATACTTAAACTAGTATGACTATCCAAACCACTAACATTTAAACTAGACCAATACTAATACTTAAACTAGTATGACTGTCCAAACCACTAACACATACACTAGACCAATACTGACATTTAAACTAGTAGCAATAAAACATCACACTTAAAATAGATCAATGCTGATACTTAAACTAGTATGACTACACAAACCACTGACACCTAAACTACAACAATACTAATATTTAAACTAGTATGGCTACCTGAATCACTAACACCTAAACCAGACCAATACTGTTATTTAACTAGTATGACAACCCAAACTACTGACACCTAAACTAGACCAATACTGATACTTAAACTACTAGTATGACTAACCAAACCACTAACACCTACACTAGACCAATAGTGAGACTTAAACTAGTATCACTACATAAAATATTGGTAATTAAGGTAGTGTGACTACTAAAACTACTGACACCTTTAGTAGACAAATACTGATACTTAAACTAATATGATTAGACTAGCCATACCTAAACTAGACCAATACTGATATTAAACTAGACCGTTAAACAAATGGTACCTAAAGTAGACCATTACTGATACTTCAACTAGTATCACAACTTAAATACTGAAAATTAAACTAGACAGATGCTGATACTTAAACTAGATTTATAACTTAAATACTGATTATTAAGGTAGTAGGACTAACATAACTACCAATACCTAAAACAGACCAATACTAACTAGTATCATGAAACTGGTCACACGTATATGAGACCATTACTGACATTTAAAGGAGGGGTGCAATGCTGTTTCATGCATTCAGAATTGTTTACACTGTTAAAGAGTAGGATTCTCATGCTAAGCATGGACAAAATTTCAAAAAACAATTTGGACGTATGACGGAGTATTTCTGTGCTAAAAATCTTACTTCCTGGTTCGTACAAGTTTCGGAGAGTTTTTTTCGATCGTGGCCCTTCATGACGTAGACAAGGGTGGAACTCCTTATATGGGCATTTCTCCCGGAAGAGCGCGCACGCGCACACATCGACCAGAACGAGAGCAACAGTGCGCCCATCAACGTGCTTCATTCAACAGCGCAGCATGGGACTCGCTCGGGAAGAATGTCTCTAAAGAAGTGTGTTTTTGGTTTTAAGGGAAAGATAACTTTGTTCAGCTTCCTAAAGAACCCTAACGTTATGTAAACAGTGGATGCAGTTTGTTTTTCTGGAGCAGCAACGCAGTTTCACAAGAGTGTTTGTTGACGTTTATAAACAAGGCCCAGTTCGACGCTGGATTTGCACATCGTTTGATACTGAAGGATGGAGGGGTCCCAGCTGTAAAAGATCCCGGTCATGATTCAGAACTGCAGACGGTAAGTGAAACTGCATCAAATGTCTGTTTTGTTGGCAGTCGGAGCTCAAGTGCTTGTCAATCTTTAGCTCCGCCCACGGCGCGCCTCCAGGAGCTCGGCTTTTTCCGGAGAGAATCGTAAAGCTGTATCTTTCTTTTATAAATATGATAAAACTAAAGACTTTTTGGAGATATGAAGGATGCAGTACTACTCTATAGATACTCAAGATTAACATGAGATTGGGTGAAACTGTGTGTGTTATCTCCCCTTTAAACTAGTATCACAAATTAAATATTGATAATTAAACTAGCAAAAAACAGATAACTAAACTTGTATGACTACCAAAACTACTCACACCCAAACTAGACAAATACTGATAATTAAACTAGTATCACTGTTTAAATATTGATAACTAAACTAAACACCGATAACTACAGTATGACTATCAAACCTAAATAAACTTGTATGATTGATTACTATTGATACCTAAATTAGACAAATACTGACACTTTAACTAGTATGACTACCCAAACTACTGATATCTGACCAATACTGATATTCAACTAGAACCACAACTTAAACACTGATAATGTGTGTATTTTTATTAATTTAAAATACTTTCTGGTATTGCCTCATACTGTTTCATGATATAAGCCATTACAGGAAAATGATAGAGTTTCTAACATGAGTTAGGAGAGGCGTTATATTCATATAATATCATCATCAATAAACACAATAGTCATGTATAAACATAAAGTAATGGCTTATTCCTTCCATCCATTCCTGCAGTAAAACCTCCCAGTTCAGAGTTTGTGCTCCATCACACACAAGCCATATCTGTCTACCTCTTTCCACATTACTCTAATGTACTACATGAACACGTGTGTGTGTGTGTGTGTGTGTGTGTGTGCGCTTACGTATAGCTGCAGCTGGGCTGTTGTGGGTCCAGGAGCACTGAGGGTTTCTCCTCTCTCTTCTCCCTGCTCTTGAGGCCCAGCTTTGGGTCGGCTGTACAGGAAGGTGGTTCCTCCTGCCTGATACTCTCCCGGAGGATCGACCGCCCAGCGTCCGTTCACCACCGACTGACCTGTTCCACTGCGCAGGGCTGCAGACACAAACACATGCATTAATGAGCTGCTCACAATCACAACATACAGAGCTGGGCATGATCTTAAAAGATTTTTTGAGATTCATTCGACAGCCATTATTTGTTTGTGGAACGGCTGTTTTTAGCTGTCTGTAATTACAGACCTCAGTTCTGCTTGTGATGAACTTTTTATGAGTTTCCTACCATAATCACACATCACATGCAACTAGGAATTCTCCTCTAAGATGTTCATAGCAAGAGTTTCAAAGAAAGAGGAATGAAAAAGGAAGGATGCAGCACAAACATCAGGAAACTAAAATTAAGCAAATCTGTATGGTACTCATTGGCCCACCCATGAAACAGCTAACAGCTAATAATGAGATCTCTTTCATATCTCAATTGCTTCACGTCACCTTTCATTGAGAGCAAATGTAAATCCCAAACTGTGCTCAGATTTGCCCAAGACAACAATAATGGCAATCAAACATGAGAGATCTCAATATGAACTATATTACACTATAAATGACACATAAACAAGATCAATACAAATACTACATCAGTACTGATACTTACACAAGTGTCATTAAACTAGTGATACCTAAACTACATAAATACCGACACTTAAGCTATACGACTTCCCAGAACAACTGACACCAAAACTAGACCATTACTGATACTTAAACTAGTATCATGACATGAATACTGATAATTAAACTAGACAAACACTGATAACCAAAGTAGTATGAATACCTGGAACGCCAAAACTACTGACACCCAAACTAGTCCAGTACTGATACCAAAACAATTATTATTGACTGATACAGAAACAAGTACGTAATATTTAAACTATCACTACTTAAATACTGATAATTAAAAAAACACTGATAATTACATTGCCATTACTTCCCAAACTACTGACATCCAACCTAGAGAAATATAGATACTTACACTAGTATGACTACTCAAACTAGTGACACCAGAACTAGATCAATACTGATACTTAAATTAGTATTACTAACCAAACTACTGACCCCTAAACTTGTGAAATATTGATACTTAAACTGGTATCAGTAAACAAGTGAGACTTAAACTAGACCAACACTGACACTTAAACTAGTATGACTACCCAAACTACTGACACCTAAACTAGACCAATATTGGCACAAACTAGTATGACTACTCATACTACTGACACTTAAACTAGTCAAATACTAATACATAAACAACTGAGACTTAAACTAGACTAACACTGACACTTAAACTAGTATGACTACCAAAACTACTTACACCTACACTAGACAAATACTAGTTTTACTAGTATCACTAGTAAACTGATACTTAAACTAGTGATACTTAAACTATATAAACTAGTTTAGGTATCACTAGTTTAGTTATACTAGTTTTACTAGTATCACAAGTAAACTGATACTTAAACTAGTGATACCCAAAATAGACAAATATAATTCTTCTTCGTCTTTTTTTTGTTTTTTTTTACATTTTCTGAAGAGTTTTGCTTGTGCAAATGATCTTTTACGTGCACTTGTGCAAAACTGTCTGCAGTGATGCTGAAGAATTGTGGGTGGTTTCCAGGGCACTGCTGAGGGAGGTGCTGTTTGCACAAACATTGCAGGATGACGGACACACACACACACACACACACACACACACACACACACACACACACACACACACACACACTCAGTGCTAGAGGAAATATAAACAATAATAACAGTGATAGTTAACACCTCCGATGCAATAAAACTGGGTCAGACAGAATCACAGAGAGACACAGGAGAGAGAAAAGCCAAAGCCAAAAAAAGGATGTCAGAGAGAGAAAAAGAGCTGATTTGTCATGTAACCCGGTAAGTGTTTTGTCTACTACAGCAGTCTGCCTCCGGGGCACAATCAAACTGTACTAGAACACACAGAGAAACGGACCTGGGCATAAGGAGAAACAAACACAGACATGTCCATGAGTCTGACTCAGGGTCATATTCACTTATGAAGACATGCCTGCATTACCTAATCCAGCCCAGAGAGATCCTCCAAACCCCACGCACCATCAGCCGTGAATATGTGCATTCCTGAGTCATGTTCAGGCTAATATTAAGACGAAGGTAATATCAGCATCCCTCTCAGGACAGTGACTCATCGCTGCCCCAAACGCACTGCACGCTCAAACCATGGAACATTTTCATCTGAATGTAGACATACACGCTCTAGACAATCTGTAGTGATCAACAGCAGCTGTGAAGAATTTAAAAAACATCCCACTGCTCATGATCGCTGTTGTTTATGAGCTGAACGTTTGGCTGGAGGTTTGAACTCTGAGCTGAGGTAAAGCCGAGGAACAATGACCAATTTACACTAATCTCACATTAGCAGGTAGAAACATGTCCTGTTATGTGATGTATGCGAGTGACATACATTAGACAAAAATCTAAAAGGTGTGCATTATGACTGAGACCTATATGAACAATTTACAGTTGGTTATGTTACTGTAAGTCATTCTTCTCAAATGCTATTGAAGTTAGAAACCGACCAAGTCCATAGTTGGCACCCTCTCATTAGCATGTTGCGCAGAGGAAAAATAAATGTGGAACTACATTCAGAAATAAATGAGTGATTTAAAGAAAATAGTTAGGATGAGTTTAGCATTTACTTAAACATTTTCCATTTGCCCACCAATTTATTTTATTTATTTGCCTACTTTCATTACACGTTTAATTATTTATATATGTATTTAAACAAGAATACATGTATTTATACACACATTTATTTATTTGCATATTTATTTATTTATACACATTTATTTATTTATTTGCATATTTATTTATTTATACACACATTTATTTATTTATTTGCATATTTATTTATTTATACACACATTTATTTATTTATTTGCATATTTATTTATTTATACACACATTTATTTATTTTTAATTTCTGTAGGATTGGTCCTCCTTATGTGTCTAAAGAAAGTGTCTTGATATATAATATTAAGTATGGTCTTTATAATAATATTTTTACTTGATAAATATACATTTTTATCTTTGGGAAAATAAATGTTTTTGATTAAAATTAATTTCAAGTTTGTGCCAAATCATAAATATAATTAAAGAAAAACTAATAAATTTGGCTTCAACAATAGCTTTGTGTCACAACCATATGGACCTTTAGTTTGTTTTCTTTCCTCATGTGTTCGTTGACCTAGTTTCTGTCTCCCCTTGATTATGTTAGTTAGTTCACCTGTGTCTTGTTAATTAAATCATTATCCTCACTGTAAAAAAAAACAAAAAAAACGGTCAAATTGTTTTTTTTTGAGGGCTCCTTTGGTCTGTGTATTTAAGTTCCTGTCTGTTCAGTTTGAGTTTGTCGGTTATTATTTATACCTCATGTTTGCTGTTCATGGATTACTTGATCTTCTGTGTTTGTTGGAATAAATACCCTGTTTGAATTTATCTTCTTTGTGCACCTTTACCTTCATCTAGCAGCAGCGTGATACTTTGTGGATTCATATGGCAATTTTTACACCATTTTAACCCCCATTTACTGTCGCCACAACTATGTGAGGGTGAGTAAATACATTTTTCATTTCAGAGTGAATTATTCTGCTCTGCAAAGGCAAACCGTCCTTCCAGTGTTTACATAATTCATGCATTTGCCTTCATAGGGAAATACTCCAAAATTGAATGAAATAAGATAGAACTTAGTTCCTTTATGAAGCTGTTTTCCAGTAGGCATGTTCGCACAAGGAACGTTTGTCAGGTTTGATTATTGTAAGGACATTTGGTCACCATAAGGAAAGACAAACACAACAAAAATAACCACACACATACAAACACGTTTGTGTCATGGTTGGGACTTTCCATTTTATATAGAGCTAATGACATTTTCTGACCCGTAACCTAACCCTCACACAATGCTTTAGGCAGTTATACATTTTCATTATTATTTTGTATTTAATTTAATTTCAGGTTTCAGAGCAGATATTTGGTCCAAACCAGACCCACACACAGAGAGTTCATACCCAGATAGTTGGGACTGGCTCGTCTCTCAGTGATGTTGATGGCCGTGGCTCCGGGTGGGATGTCCAGGATTTTGTGGTAGCCCAGCGGGACGCTGGTGTTCAGGAAACTTCCCGTGACCCTCTCACAGGTGCCGTCTTCCCCGCCGCACACGCCACAGCGATCCCGGACCAACCCTGAGCCCAACACACCGTCACAGCCCTCGCTCTGACACACACACACACACACACACACACACGGAAGAAACAATCACTTCATTACAGTGGAGCATGAAGCTGCCAGATTCTAGAACTAAACATCAGGGCCCGTATTCATGAAAAGTCTTCGAGTGAAGAGTTGCTCCTAGTCACAAAATCTTAGAAAAGTGGGGGCTTCCCCTTAGAATTAAAGAGAAGATTCTAGTAAAGATAAAAGTTATTCACAAAGCATCTTAACACTTAAAAGAGCTCTTATGATCAAAAAGTGTTTGGAGTAGGGAGGAGGACTTTTAAGAGGCTTAAGAGTTTCTTTAGCAGAGGAGAAGATGGCCAAAAGACAAAGAGAGAGAAGAAATGTGTTGCAGACAATGGATGACTTAAGACACTAGATTAAATGGTGCAGGGGTAGTTTGTGACTGATCTTATTAGAGACACAACGATATCCATATATATATATATATATTCACACCTCTGGACTGTTTGTGTGTGTTTTTCTCCACATGTGCTCACCGTGACCCAGTTTCTCCCTCTCGTTTGATTAGTCATTTGGTTCAGGTGTGTCCCGTTAATTACCCTCGTTTAGTTCAGTATTTAAAGTGTTGTCTGTTTCTTGATTCCTTTGTCCGGTGTCGTCTATGTGCTCCGTGTGTGTTCCTGCCTGCCCTGTATTACCCCTGTTTGGATAAATAAAGACTGTTCTTCGTGACTCTCCCTCACCTCCGCAATCCTCGTCTCCACACAGAAGCACCGTGATATATATATATATATATATATATACACAGTGCTTAACACATTTATTAAACCACCACCCAATATAAGGTTTGTGCCACAGCTGCCCTACCAAAACCATTTTTTCATGTTTCTGTAATGGTCACAGAAGTGTTTCTAATGCTAAATATAATTATTGTTGGGGTTTAATGAATTCAAAGATAGATCGTACAAAAGTTTCATCAAAAGCAAGTCTTTGAGAACAACTAGAAACTATTTGGAAGTCGTTAACAACAGTCTGCGGAAAAGTACATAAAAACAATGCCAGCAAGAATACAAGTTGTTATCACAGCCAAAGGAGGCCATACAAAATACAAATAAAATATTTATGTTATTAATAATGTTATTATGTGTGAATAAATACTATTTAGTTGTTTCAGTTTGTTATTTGTCCTGCAGATTTGCTTTATTCAACATCAAGAAGATCAGGCCCTTTCTTTCAGAACATGCTTCACAACTCCTTGCTCAAGCTCTTGTTCTGTCCAGGCTGGACTATTGCAATGCTCTCTTGGCAGGTCTTCCAGCCACTTCTATCAAACCTCTACAATTAATCCAGAATGCGGCAGCAAGATTAATTTTTAATGAGCCAAAAAGAACACATGTCACACCTCTGTTCATCAATTTGCACTGGCTACTAGTAGCTGCTCGCATTAAATTCAAGGCATTAATGTTTGCCTACAAAACCACCACTGGCTCTGCACCCATTTACCTAAATTCATTACTTCAGAGTTATGTGCCTCTAGAAGCTTGTGTTCTGCAAGTGAACGGCGTATTATTGTTCATCTCAAAGAGGCACAAAATCACTTTCACGGACTTTTACATTAAATGTTCCCTGCTGGTGGAATGACCTGCACAAATCAGTCCGAGCAGTCCTTAGCCATCTTCAAGAATCGACTAAAAACACATCTCTTCCATCTTTATTTGACCCTTTAGCTCAAGCACTCTCTATTCTAATTGTATTTTATTCTTTATTTTTTTTTTAAACTTGCCCCTTTTAGACTTGCAATCTATTCATTTACTAACTGCTTTGTTTTCTAAAAAAAAAAACTAACACTAGCTTTTCTAATCTTTTTGTACTCTATCGATTTGTTTTCTTTTTATTTATTATACAATTAACAAAAGCAAAAAAGGCCTCTAACACTAGCTTGCTCTATTCTTTTTCTGTTCTATCAGTTTTCTTTTTATTTATTATATAATTGAAAATAAACTTGCTATGTGTACTGCGTTAAGCTAACTGAAGCTTTTTTTTACTGAATTGCTCTTTTGTTGATTTTGATTGCTTCCATTGTCCTCATTTGTTTAGGGTAAAACAAGAAAAAATAGGCCCTATTTAAAAGCGCTCTTTTTTTTTTCTTCTTGGACAATCAATCACAGTCTTCAAAAGAATGTGTCATACTTAGCAACGGGGTCACCACCGCCTCCTCAATAAGATGAAAGTTTTTGTCTTTTCCTCTTAATCACTCTTAAGCTACGATTCCTAGTTTTAAAAATGTAAGCAAAATTAAGAGCTCTCTGAGAGGATTCTTAGACGCTTTAAGAATACGAGCTGTTTGCAATGTTGTCCTCGCAATGTCAGCACTAGAACTGAGCAGATTTAGACTTAGAAATGATCACAGTGGCTCTTTCCGGTGCTGATGTTACTATCATATTGGTGCATGTCAGCCTAGCTGTTTTCTCACCAGACAGCGTCCTCCCACACACACATCGTTGGGTGTGTTATTTGCGCAGGGCGTTCCATCTCGTACCCTCTCCGCCTGCCGCACGTAGAAACGATACCCAACCGGTCGACAGGTCAGCTCACACTGCTGCTCCAGACCCACTGCCACAGAACAACACACCAGAACATCAGTCAGCACCACTGCATTTCATTCATCACGTCACATGATCTGCTGGACTTTATCACTGTAGGTGTCTTTGTGTAAGAAGATGGCATACTAGCCCTCCAAAACCATTTATTGAAAAAGCTGCTGCAAAAATATGCATGATTGCCCATGTTCGCATATTGTGTATCACATGTATCATACCATTTCTGTATTTAACAGCTTGGCTGGGATCATTGCATTTGCAAAGAGGTTACCTAAATATAATAAACCTCATCTGCATATAGAACTTCAAAAACAGTAATTAGAAAAGCTGCCTTCTCATATGGAAATGTAATATATGTAGCATATTTTGCCCTACATGCAACTTTATTAAAACAAAACAAACACACACACACACACACACACACACACACACACTCAATATGCTTATATATGTTTTTCTTTTATATTTACTTATATAATCATTGTGTATCAACAGGTATTAGGATGGATATATGTATACATGACATACTGTATATGTCCAAAAATGTATTACACATACGTAAATATATTTATATGGGCTAGATATATATGAAATTGTTCCTAATTCTAATAGGTTTCATATATGCTCTTACTTCATATAACAGTATTTTTAATGTATATTTTGCACGTATGGGTTGGCAACTAACTGAAATAAAATATTTTTAAGATGAAGTACTAAAATTAAAAACTTTATAAAAAACAAATACTAAAAAACTGAAATAAAAAATACATTAAAGCTAAACAGAAATAATAAAAATGACAAAAGTACATATAGCAAATAACTACAACTTAAACCAAAATAAAAAAAATATATATATAAAACAATGAATGATAATTTAAAATATGAATAAATACACAAATAGCATATAAATGATACTAAAATAACACTGGTGGACGGAAATAAACAGTTCCATAAAAGAGTGCAATATGGTGACTTTCATAAACACATGACCAGAATGGATCCTTCTGCTCTCATAAATAAAACTCTTTCTGAAAACGTCTTGTTTTTTTCCATTGTATCTGTTCTCTTTGTGAACCTCGTGAAATCCCTCGGGTGCGGATGCGAGCCGCTTCAGTCTCTCTCTCTCACAAACACAACACAGTCCTGAGCTATTAATTACAGCCAATCAATGTCATGATCAAAACCCCCGTCACACACAGGAAACACTCATTATTAATGGTGTTTACTAACACAGATACAACACACACTTGATACTTTATCTGTGTGCCTGGAAATCAGAATTATCGAATTCTCTGATGCCTCCTGGCTTTCTGTGACTGTGGGAACACTGTGAATATCAGACCCACTTTGGCTCTTTTATCTCAGGCCAGTAAGTAACCAGCTAACCATGACCCAGAATGCACCAGCACATTCTGCATGCAAAAACAACTCATAGTTTCTCTAGAAAATGTATAAATCTAGTTACATATTTTGAACATCTGCTTATCGGTCCATCCGAGTTTTTGCCCTCCGGTTTCTCTTTCTATTTTCAGTCTCAGCTGGACTACAGTCCGTTCATCTGAAGCACACAAAGAGCACTTTCATGATCTGGCAAGCTCTAATCTGATTGGCTGATGTCCGGCAGTAAGAGCACACAGGGTTTTTTTAATCAGTCTGTTGGGGCTCATTCAGTGAAGACCTCTTACTGGACTTGAAGAAGTTTAGTTAGTCATCAAAACTTCGTAGTTTTCTGTGGCATTTTCTGGCTTTCTTTGAGAGAAAGTATTTGTTATTTTTCAATGGCCAGAAATTTTGATCACTGAAATAAAATATGTATAAGCTGAAGTAAAACTAAAATAAAAAAGCTATTAAATATTAAAAACAAAACAAATAAAACTGACAAAAGCATGTAAACAAATTACTAAAACTTAAATAAAACTAAAATAAAATAAATGCATATGCCTCTCTCTCTCTCTCTCTCTCTCTCTCTCTCTGTCCCTCTATCAGAATCAGCTGACACTGACAAAAGAGCGAGAGATTCCAAGCCTTTCCCATTCCGTCACAGTTATCTTTGAGAGATTATGATGGAGACAATGGTAGAGAGAGAGAGACAGTCACAGAGAGAGAAATGCACGAGAAAGGAAAGTCAATAAAAGTTATAAAAATAATGGACAAAAAAGGCCTATTTTAAAGAAGGGCAAAAGCAAGAATCTAGAAGAAATATGGTCATTTCTCCTCTCTCTTTCTCTCTCTCTCTCTCTCTCTCTCTCTCTGGTGTGCAGACAGTGAGTCTATTCAGACTAAATATACTTCCCCACTATCTCTGTCTCTAAACAAACTCAGAGAGACAAGCGGTGCAGGACACAGGAAGACAGAGGGATGACGAGAGAAAGAAAGAAAGAACAGCACAGGATGAGAGAGGAGTCCGTTCAGGGAAAGAGGGATATACAGAAAGACCAAAAGAAAGAGCTGGAATGCCAGAAGAAGAGCGTGAGGCTGAAAACTATTCACACACTTAAATAACAAGTCTGTTCAGTTTCAAATTATACAGTGATAAATGTGGTTGTGAAACATGAATTATATGTGCAATGCTCAGCAAAGTTATTACAGTTAACCAAATCTATATAAAAAAGAATTTCATTACTTGAAAAAAAAAAAAACTTAAACTGAAATAAAATGAAATATAAAAAAAATATTAATTATAATGTTTTTTTCTAAGAGTTCTAAATCTTAATTATTAATTTTAATAACAATATCAAATGTTTAGACAGTAACACTATGTAAACTGTGTCTGGGGATATTTATGTACACTACTGCTCAAAAATTAATAATTAAATTTTTTTTTTAAAGTCTATTTGATAAAAATACAGTAAAAACAGTAATATTGTGAAACATTATTATAATATAAAATAGCTTTTCATTATTGTAAATATTTTCTAAAATGTAATTTATTTCTGTGATGCGCAGCTGTATTTTCAGCGTCATTACTCCAGTCTTCAGTGTCACATGATCTTCAGAAATCATTCTAATATGTTGATTTGCTGCTCCAGAAACATTTCTGATTATTATCAATGTTGAAAACAGTTGTGCTGCCCAATATTTTAGTGGAAACCGTGATACATTTTATTTCAAATTTTATTAAAAATCTTAATTATTCCAAACCTTTGAGCAGTAGTGTATAATATCTGTCTAAAATGATACTTTAGCAAGCTTGCAATTGGCTGAGCAAGACTTGGTGGTGTGTGTTATACAGAGAAACCTGGCCTTCCTCACTGTAAAACCAGAACAGACACATTTTCAGACATTCTGGACGCAAAAGCCGACAGAGTGGGCAGAGGTTTTGCAAAGACGAGCCCAGATTTACTGATCAAAGGTGATTTCATCAGAAACACACACACACACACACACACACACACACACACACACACACACACACACACACACACACACACACACACACACCTCA
>NW_015540908.1:862425-862855 GCF_001515605.1 Sinocyclocheilus anshuiensis
TTTCAGCATCATTGCTCCAGTCTTCAGTGTCACATGATCCTTCAGGAATCATTCTAATATGCTGATTTACTGCTCGAGTTGCTCAAGCTCATGTTGAAAACAGTTGTGCTGCCCAATATTTTAGTGGAAACCGTGATACATTTTATTTCAAATTTTATTAAAAATCTTAATTATTCCAAACCTTTGAGCAGTAGTGTATAATATCTGTCTAAAATGATACTTTAGCAAGCTTGCAATTGGCTGAGCAAGACTTGGTGGTGTGTGTTATACAGAGAAACCTGGCCTTCCTCACTGTAAAACCAGAACAGACACATTTTCAGACATTCTGGACGCAAAAGCCGACAGAGTGGGCAGAGGTTTTGCAAAGACGAGCCCAGATTTACTGATCAAAGGTGATTTCATCAGAAACACACACACACACACACACACA
>NW_015540908.1:863414-864778 GCF_001515605.1 Sinocyclocheilus anshuiensis
CACACACACACACACACACACACACACACACACACACACACACACACACACACACACACACACACCTCATCTTACACAGGTTGTTTGCTCTTTACAGAAGGAAGACTCGTGGAGTCAGTATTAAGATCTTAGACAGATGACACACTCCAGCGCTGCTCCGAATGAAATACTAGCTTACTGCTTACTAAAAACTGGCAAAACACTCATCAAGCAGTAGACATCTTGCAAACATTTCCAGCAGTAGTATTGCCACGTAGCGTGAAAAAGAAGTGCACTTGAGCATACTTTTGAAAGAGTACTTCAGAATGTTTTGACCCACTTTAGGACTTCAGTACATCTTTATATGTAATTTCATAATGACTTATATTGTCTTTGAAATATGATTAAAGTGTTACTGCTGAATGTCCTGACAAACATAAACTAAAATATACTTTAATGTCATTTCTGTTGAAACTTAAAAATAAAAGCAATTGTTCCACACTTGCAATTAAATTTTTGCGCAAAATAAATGTCTTGCCTTTCGGCAGTCTGATGAAATGAGGTCAAAAAAAGAAAATATGGTTTTTGACATTGATACGCCACACTTGAAATAACAGCTCAAAATCAAGCACATTGCATTGTGGGACACCGTACAGCAAAAAGTATGTTTACACTACGCAAAATTATGGTATAAAATAGCTTTTTCCACATTTGGTCAGTACAAAGGTGATTAACGCTGAAAAACTGAAGCCAAATGTTACTTTATAGTTAATGCTATGATAAAACCGGATAAAAAAAGTAACTGCGACTGTGAATTCAGACTGTTCTCGACATCTCGAATCTCACAGTTTGGATTTTTTTTCTTGCAGTTTTCTCAGAATTGCGAGCCATAAATGCAGAATTGCGAGAAAAAGTCATAATTGCGAGATTTAAACTCGGAATTACAAGAAAGAAAATCACAATTCTGAGTTTATATCTCTATTTTTCTCCGAATTGCGAGTCTATTAAATTCTGAGAAGTTAGAATTGCGAGAAAAATGCACGCAATTAAATTTTTTATTCCGTGATGGAAAAATGCTTAATAAAGATATTTGTTAAACCATTTTTCTTACAGTAAATTGCGCAACAGTACTGAATAGCTGAGCTTGAACAATGTATTCAACACAAACACATTTAATGTGCTTAAAATAAACTGTTTTTTTACGGAGCCCCGCACATGACATGCAAGAAAAAATAAATAAATCGTGTTTAGTTCCCTCGATTTATAAATTGTGCGCACGATTTACTAATTCGTTCCCTCGATGTACTAAAACATGCACATGATTGCTATTTCGTTCCCTCGATTTATAAATAGTGTGCACGGTTTAGTAAATCGAGGGAACGAAT
>NW_015540908.1:865201-874198 GCF_001515605.1 Sinocyclocheilus anshuiensis
CACACACACACACACACACACACACACACACACACACACACACACACACACACACACACACACACCTCATCTTACACAGGTTGTTTGCTCTTTACAGAAGGAAGACTCGTGGAGTCAGTATTAAGATCTTAGACAGATGACACACTCCAGCGCTGCTCCGAATGAAATACTAGCTTACTGCTTACTAAAAACTGGCAAAACACTCATCAAGCAGTAGACATCTTGCAAACATTTCCAGCAGTAGTATTGCCACGTAGCGTGAAAAAGAAGTGCACTTGAGCATACTTTTGAAAGAGTACTTCAGAATGTTTTGACCCACTTTAGGACTTCAGTACATCTTTATATGTAATTTCATAATGACTTATATTGTCTTTGAAATATGATTAAAGTGTTACTGCTGAATGTCCTGACAAACATAAACTAAAATATACTTTAATGTCATTTCTGTTGAAACTTAAAAATAAAAGCAATTGTTCCACACTTGCAATTAAATTTTTGCGCAAAATAAATGTCTTGCCTTTCGGCAGTCTGATGAAATGAGGTCAAAAAAAGAAAATATGGTTTTTGACATTGATACGCCACACTTGAAATAACAGCTCAAAATCAAGCACATTGCATTGTGGGACACCGTACAGCAAAAAGTATGTTTACACTACGCAAAATTATGGTATAAAATAGCTTTTTCCACATTTGGTCAGTACAAAGGTGATTAACGCTGAAAAACTGAAGCCAAATGTTACTTTATAGTTAATGCTATGATAAAACCGGATAAAAAAAGTAACTGCGACTGTGAATTCAGACTGTTCTCGACATCTCGAATCTCACAGTTTGGATTTTTTTTCTTGCAGTTTTCTCAGAATTGCGAGCCATAAATGCAGAATTGCGAGAAAAAGTCATAATTGCGAGATTTAAACTCGGAATTACAAGAAAGAAAATCACAATTCTGAGTTTATATCTCTATTTTTCTCCGAATTGCGAGTCTATTAAATTCTGAGAAGTTAGAATTGCGAGAAAAATGCACGCAATTAAATTTTTTATTCCGTGATGGAAAAATGCTTAATAAAGATATTTGTTAAACCATTTTTCTTACAGTAAATTGCGCAACAGTACTGAATAGCTGAGCTTGAACAATGTATTCAACACAAACACATTTAATGTGCTTAAAATAAACTGTTTTTTTACGGAGCCCCGCACATGACATGCAAGAAAAAATAAATAAATCGTGTTTAGTTCCCTCGATTTATAAATTGTGCGCACGATTTACTAATTCGTTCCCTCGATGTACTAAAACATGCACATGATTGCTATTTCGTTCCCTCGATTTATAAATAGTGTGCACGGTTTAGTAAATCGAGGGAACGAATTAGTAAATCACGCGCACAATTTATAAATCGAGGGAATGAAATAGTAAATCGTGTGCACAATTTATAAATCGAGGGAACTAAATAGTAAATCGTGCATACGATTTAGCCTACTAATTTTTTCTTGCATGTCATGTGAGGGGCTCTGTAGTTTTTCATGCCTCTAAAGACAAAAAAAAATGTAATTGGACACCAAAGCGTGCAATATTCCTGAAAGCATCTACTGCACATATTTTATGTTACTTACATGCATACAGAACATTTGCATACTGTGCGCAGTATAGAAACTAAAGAGCAGTGAGTGTGGTCACAGAGGACTGAAGCAATAAGAGCATGTTAGTGTTATTCTGATCAGAGCCCACACGTCTCTCTCTCACAAACACAGCTGTGTCTCCGTCCCTCCCTCCAACTCTCTCGCTCGCTGTGGCCAGTCAAATGCCGTCCTTCCCAACTCCCCTAAAACTCTGTTTACAGTTCTGTGTCCGTGTCCCACCCCCTGTCCGCAGTCATCCACGTTTATCCAACACATCCAGCACTCTAATAATCTCTGAGCTGGGTGGAGAGATTCTGGCAGAGGACGGATACAATAGCAAGGGATTTGGACCAACGCAAGGAAAACGAAAGGAGGGAATGTTTAGTGAGAATCAAACGAGCGAGAGAGGAGTTCAGTTTCTCTGTTCATGGACGCTCTCTTTCTCCTCGTTCACTTGGATCTCCATCCATCTCTCATCAAGCTCTTTTAGGGAGAGCGCACTCAAAATGTTCACCTTTATTTTGCTCCAAACCCACACGACTTTCTTTCTTTTATGGAAGAAAAAATAAATTATGAAGACTTGCACTGGTCACACTTTTCCATTCACCATTTAAAGCCTACTGTTTCATTTTTAATGCATAATCTTCTAAGGCCTCTAAATGATCAACATGATCAAAACACACACAATCTACTCCAATTGTACAAACATCCACCTTTTTGCTGAGAAATCTTTACTGATTTTTGTCATGTAAACGTAAGAATAACTTTGATATTGTTAGCAATATTTCAAAATGAACACTTACTGTACTGGATACATTTTTTTTAAAATCATGTTTAAATGTCTCAAATATGATCATCACGCTTTGCATTGCATTATATGTTTTGATCATCAAATTAAGCATTTAAATCTGATCTTACTATAACATGTTATTAGAGATATAGAGTGACGGCTGATATTTACATCATTTTATGAAAGTACTCTGTTATAAAAGTCTCATTGATTTACATTATAATCAGAATTGTATCTATATGAGCAATAAAAAAAGCCATAAAAGAGCCATAAGAACCTGTTATCATTGTTAAATTTCAATAAATAAGGGACTGAAGACATAGAAATCTGAAAAGTATCATAAAAAGTGGTCTGTTATTTCAAGCTTTAAGTAATTTGATACTTTTTTTGTGAGAAAACCAAAAAAAAACTAAACGAAATCTAAGTCGCTACTAGCTAATAATCTTCCCCTCCAGTGCAGCAGAAATGTCATTTCAATTGGTTCCGACAACTCATTTATTGAAATTATCCAGCTATAAAGGTTGATTTGTTCCTGTGTTGTCTATTCCTCTCAAGAATGTGCCATGGAGAACTAAGATTTTCAATAAATTACTTTTTGGTCTGTTCACCGTTTTCTGTGAATAACAAAATCTTGGTCCGTTCCTCAAACATCATACGGGTTTGGAACGACATGAGGGCGAGTAAATGAGACCGAACTTTTTTTTTTTTTAAATGTCCTTTAAAAACCCTCTGGCACACTGAGAACAAGCCAACTCATACACAGAACTGCACAGCAGCGCCATGCAGTAACAATTACTGCACACACACACAATCACATAATGATCTTTAGCGTTACGCCGGTCAAAATATGATCTCCCAGGGACAACAAAACAAAAGCATGCTCACCCTACAGCCAAACCCCCAGTGCCCCGTCCAACAATAGCTCACATAACTGCTGGAACCTACAACCCTTTTACTTCTAATAAATCGGAGCACATTCTACACCAGCAAAACACACACAGTCCCAGTGTCGCCTCGTCACACCGAGGCCTCTTTCGCAACGGCTCATGGCCTGAATACCCCTGAGTGCTTTTGTTTTCATTTCATTTCTACATAAAGGCAGATTTAGAAGCGAGTGTACACAGAGGAGTGAATGAGCGCTGTGTCTCTGTCATTTCAGAGTAACTGAATTCTTACACTGAACTCTTCCTGATCCTGAACCCTGTAGGATATCAGCACTGTCCCATACTCAACTGATGCTGAGTCTGATTCTGAACCCTGTTCAGTACTGAATGAACTCTGTCTGATAAAACAACGTTATAGCTTAAAGACATGCATTCGACTCACACCTACTGACACACTTACCCTCAAACCATAAAACACACTTACATCTCTTGTTCAAGCTTGTACTTTTCCAAGCCATTTGGGAAGTGTGTATTGGCCCTCTTCATGTTACACGATCTCCTCAGGATGAATCACTTGTGCTCAGGCATTCCTCAATTATAAGTCACTTCGGATAAATGCATTTGCAAAATGAATATAATTCGACTTAAACACTACACTGAACTGATCTGTAACTCAAAGCAAACATTCTACAGTCATGTACCCAAAAACAAAATTTGCCAAACCTTATATCTGCACCGTACTGTATATCATTTCACGTTGTTGTTGAAACAATCTGGCGACTTATGCAATAGAAGGAGTCATATCATGTAATCAATTTCTGTAAAACTATTCCTTTAATATCGCAGTTTTCCTCATCTAGAAATGATTTACTCAGTATGACTGGAAGCAGGAGGGAGATCATAAAGTCTCTCAGAACCATGATGAGAAAAAGCTCAGTGAGATTTATAGATATAAACAACACGTCAGCCATAACAACTCTTTAGCAGCACTTCATCAGTGAATAACTTCAAACAAGATTCAGTGATCTAAACTCAAGACTCAAGGTTATAACTGAAGAATCTAAACCCAAGATTAAGGGTCCGTAACTCAAGATTCAAGGTTCTAAACTCAAAAATCAAGACTCTAAACTGAAGATTCAACATTCCAAACTAAAGATTTTTTGTGGGCCTAAATGTAGGAATCAAGATTTAAATAAAGATTCAGGGTTCTAAACTCAAGAATCAAAGTTTTAAACTCAAGATTGTAAATTCAGGATTCAAGGGTCTAAACTCAGTATTCATGATTCCAATTCAAGGTTCTATACTCAAGATCCAAGGTGCTAAACTCAAGAATCAAGATTCTGCACTAAATATCTAAAATCGAAGTTTCTTAACTCAAGATAAATGTTTTAAACTCAGGATTGTAAATTCAAGATTCAAGTTTAAACTCGGTGTAAACTCGGTATTCGCATTTCCAAATTCAAGGTTCTACACTCAAGATTCAAAGTTTGAATTCAAGGCTCTAAATTCTAAATTTAAGGTGCTACACTCAAGATTCAAGATAAATGAATAAACTAAAAAAATAGATTCTATTTTCAAGATTTAAGGTTTCAAACACAAGATTGTAAATTCAAGATTCACGTGTCTAACCTCATATGAACTTTTTAATAAACTGATAAACAACCAAACTGCAAAACAATACAGTCTGATCATAAAAAACTAATTGAAAAGAGGTAAATGGATAATATTGTGTAAGCAGATCTCCAGTATACTCGATTATTAGACCATAAACTCCAAATGCTGCTCCACAATGGCAGAGAGGTAAGTAATATTCCACCACACCTCTGTTATTGCTTCTTTTTTTCCTTTACAGCCCTTCAATTTCCATTTCTAACCTTCTGTGAAAGGCTCCCAGTCATACACGCGTCCCATAAACTCTTGATTGTTGAACGCTGCACACTGTTCAGCCCTGGAGCTTACTGGAGCACCTGGACATGCCTACAGGGAGAGAGAGAAATAATGGTGAACCTGGAAACATTCTAAATAAATCTCCAGAGGGAGAGACAGACGGAGGCCAGTGTTTTCAGAGTCAGAGAAAGACAAGAGCCCTGAAGAAGACGACTCAAAGTGACACATTTTAAGGAATGAAAAACTGGCAAACCACTAGGGTTAGGAATTTTTTAACAAGTAAAAGGTCTTTTAGTCTAGTTGTACAAATGTCCACCTTCAGCTCAAGCTTCACATGGCTTTTTGCTGTGAAAACATTACTGATTTTCATAAAGTAAACATAAGAATAACTTTGATGTTGTTAGTAATATTTCCAGATTAACTCTTACTGGACTGAAGCAGCTCAGCTTTACTTGATTCTCCATCAATCATGTTTTAGAGTCTCAAATCCGATCATCAGGATCTATTGAGGAGCGTTTGTTTCCAGCAGCTTTACTTTCACTGTTCCTCAGCGGAGGAATGATCTTCACAAGCCTCCAGAACATCTCACATCTTCTGAGGAGCCTTTATTTCTTCATCTCTCAATCAGCATTGGATTGCATTGCATTGAATGTTTTGATCATTTCAATATCATCTTACTGAGACATATTATTGGAGATACAGAATGACGACGATATTTAGATAATTTCATGTAAGTATCTGTTATAAAGACCTCATTGATCTACAAGCTATCAAACATATTAATATCAGCATCTGCACCAAATTGCACATTTTTGCTCAGTTTGAGTCTCTGAATAAAAGTGAGCTGTTTTTTTTTTTTCCTCCAAACACGTGCATTTTTATTTTTTTCTCTAAAGGTTCAATGAACTGTTTTATTTCCATTTCGGACTATTATTTAACATGACAGACTTTACAGGGTTAAGAAAGCACAATTGTTAAGTGGAAATGTTACCAGAATGGATAAATTCCTTACAATCCCCAAACCACAGACAGAACGGGACATCAGGATAGAGACATATGGCATCATAAATCAGACCTATATCAGCTTTGAGAGCGCAAGAGCACAGATGCTCGTCTCAAAATCTTCCACGTGTTTGTTCACGATGCCAATGACATCAGGAAACACTGCTCATTTTCTCTTGCTTTTTTCCTTTTCCCGTCTTGAACACGATGGGAAGCCCCCACAGAGGGAGAGATGAAGCGGAGAAATGTTACAGGACACTAAAGACAGGCAGAGACAGCTGCGGACAGTAATGGGGGTGAAATTAAAGAGGCACAGGGTCATCGAGGTGTCATTTCACCTCACAGACCACCGCACACACCGCCATTAATGACCAAACACCGTCCCATTAATGCACAGCAAACACACTGCGGCTCTCCACAAACCAGCCCTAAACATTTACAGCACGTCTGAGTGTGTTTGCTCAGGAAAACTTCTTCTTCGTTTATTCTAGGGGTTCAGTGCTCATACTCGTGTTCACTGATTTACTTGAATTAATCCGTGCTTTGGGTGCTTACGGCATAAGTTGCGATGTTAAGATTTGTACATATATACATAGGTTTAATTAGGCTACATCAATGCTGACGAATATTTACAAACATTCAGAATGTTGGCTGAGTTTTGAAGTGCTTGAAATCTCCTGAATGGTTTAAAAACAACTGAATTAATGATTAAGAACAAAGATATACCTAACCAGCAGTTAGGTAGAAAAAAATAACCCAGCATTAAAATAACCCAATAAAATGACCCAACAGGATTTATAGAACTCTTCAAAGCGAAATAAGCATAATTGGTTGTGTTTGGTTATTTAATAAAGGGACAGTAGCAATTGTAAATACTTTTGTGCAGCAGTATGCTATTCAGTAGCTATTCAGATCGCAATGTTAGCAAATTTTATAGCATGAATAGCAAATTCAGATGCAAGGTTAGAAATAATATTACACTCTAAAAAATGCTGGGTTAAATACAACCCAGTGCTGGGTAAAATAGGGACAAACCCAGCAATTGGGTTGTTTTGACCCAGCATTTTTTAGAGTGTAGCAGCAGTCATATTATTATTGTTGCTAATATAGCAGCGGCAGCAGAAAGCGCTTTAGTTGCATGAAATTTTAGTGATAACTCATGGTGGGTAAATTAACTCTTTAAAGTGCAATAGGCATTTATTACTTTGGTTATTCAACAGGGCTTACGGCAGGTTTCGTGCAGCAGCAGTAGATTATGCTTTGCAAATTCTGATTAAATATTACAACCGCAACAGCTCGCACAGTAAATTCCTACTACAACATTGTGAATATCATTAACAGCCACAGCAGCTACTTCAACTCGGTATTGAAATGTAAGTGAATATTATCAATTGCAGCAGTAGCAGAAGTTTTGTTGCGCTGGCCGTGTCACACTGCATACATTGTGGACAGCTTTACCTATCGTAACGGGTCTATTGACTTTGTCATGTTGTGCCGCTAGCGTCTGGCATAGACATCGTGTTAAAATAAAATAGGCATTCGCCTAGCTACTTATATACCTAATTAATGGAGCTCTCAGCAGTTCAGTCTCTTGTGCAGTAGCAGCAGCTTGCAGAGGCATTCAGTCATCGAGATTTTTCTCAGCAGCAGCATGCACAGCATTTCTATGTTGCAAATTTTAATTTGGACACAATTAATATAAAAGCAGACAACTGCATTTAAATAAAGTCACTGTAGTGTCTTGCTCAAGACCATCTTGGAACGAGCCATGCATTTTGCAATGATGTGTTCATACAATGCATTCGTCATATCCATCACCATGCTAAAATCTTCCGAGAGTTGTCATGATTGAACTAACAAAAATGACAGAACAAAATTAACTAAAATACTAAAAAATAACTAAAATTAAAAATAAAATAAAACATAATAGTGTCTCAATTATACTAAAATAGTGGTGGAGATATTTAGCAAAATGTTCATGCTGCTCAAGAAAGCTTTAAAAAAAAGAAATATAATTTGTTAATTTAGTTAAGTGAATTTAAGTAGTTCAAGTATGTTTTTGAAGTATACTTTATGTTGTACATATAGCCTACTAATATTAGTGTAATACTGTACTATTACTGTTTCAGTACTTGGATGGGACTAAATTGGTTCAGTTTTTAATTGATACAAATATACTTTTAAGTGTATTTAAGTGTAACTTCAGTAAACTTTAAGCACACAACAAGTCTTTTCTTTAGCAACTATACTACAAGTTAAGGTAAAAGGATTGCTTCACGCTAAAATACGAGTCCATAATCCATAATAACGCTTCCTCCAGTGAAAAAGTCCATCTCCTGTTGTCTCTCACATCAAAACACACCCACATATTTGTTTAGAGCTGTTTTGGACTGTTTTGGCTTGTAAACAGCTTGACCTGTGCAGATTTCTCTGCTGATTCAGACCAGACAACTTTTCACTCGAAGAAGTGTTATTATGAATCATGGACTCATATTTTAGGTGAAAGCGATGGTTTGAAATTAAAAATTGTGAACTATTCTTTTAAAGAATTACACATAAAACACAAAACTAAGCATACAAAGATGAAAAGAGGCAAAATCATTTGTGAGATTTTACTTGCTAAGAGAGCAGAAGAACAACACAGAGCTGATATATAGCTGAAATGTACCAGTCAAAGAGTTCAGAAGAGTTCCTGTAATGAAGCAGAGCATCTACTAGAACTCAAGCTGAGAGACAGAGAGCTAATGCTCTACTGCCTTTCCTTAGGCCACATTCACTTCCTCGTTAATAGGGTCAGACCGCATCTGCACACACACACAC
>NW_015540908.1:874339-889883 GCF_001515605.1 Sinocyclocheilus anshuiensis
CAAACAGCTCCATCGGATCTTATTACAGGAGAAGCTAGCTCAGTGGGAAATCAGGGTGAAGCACTCACACTCACACACACACACACACACACACACACATGTGAATGAATGAATGTATGACTGGCTCAGATGCATCCATGGTGGATGAATATGGCGAGAGCTCAAGATTTTCTCACATGTTGTGAACAGTAACACAACAGCTGTCACTCACTCTCTCTCTCTCTCTCTCTCTCTCTCTCTCTCACACACATACACACACACACACTTTCTCTGCACTAATCTTTCCTCTTTCTCTGTGAATACCTCATTCTTTTGTTTTTCTCTGTGTCCAGCTGACAAAAGCAGTTGGTCAGTGTAAACACATTTAACAAAGCAGCATGCTGAAACACGCACACACACTCTTCAAGAGAGGTGCTTGAGAAAACGAGAAACTAAAAACACCTGAATAGACACAGATGAAATGTGCACACAAAGACATTCCTGTGTGCTGCTCCATGTGCGTTTGTAAAAGTCGATGCATAACAGATCCAGGAGCTTTTTAGGTAAAAATTTATATAAGCATAGGTTAATGTGAACATCTTGGGCCATGTAACTGGTCACTGTTTCTTTAAACCTTTGCGCAACTTTTAATCACATTTTTTACTTTTAAATCAATCAAATTTAAATGGCCCTGCAGTGAGACAAACACATTTTTAAAGTATTTTAACCCTTTAAAGCCTGCCACTTTAAGTCAGAATCTTTTAATTTAGACAAAACATAAAAATGACTTTGCATCTTTCTTTTATGGCTCATATTGTCTGATATAGTGAGAGGAGAAAACAGCTCTAAAATATGCAATTTGGTGCAGATGCTGATAGGCTATTTATATAATGAAATTCTGATAGTTGTAATGTAAATCACTCAGATCTTTATAACAGTATAACAGATATTTACATAAAATGATATAAATATCGGTCGTCACTCTATATCTCCAATAATATGTCTTGCTTAGTTTGATGATCAAAACATATAATGCAATGCAATCATGATCAAATCATGAAAAAAATGAACATTCCTCAAAAGCCCACATTTGAACATGATTTTTCAAAAAACATTATGAATTCATAATCAAGTAAAGCAATGCTGCTCCACTCCAGTAAGTGTTCATCATCAGTCACACTGCAGGATATGCACAATACTCACAGCTAATGTTCAGGTGTTGTGGTTGCCAGGTCATTGCTATGTGGTTGCTAAGGTGTTCTGGCTGATTGCTCAAAGGTTACTTACTGGCTTATGTCAAAAAATCCTCAAAATCTGATGTACAAAATGTGCAGAACGAGTTTCACAACAGAGTCGAATTCTTAGCCTAAGAGGCTTGAGCGGTAGTAGAAATAAGAGCATTATTAATAGTACTAGTGATGCTTGACTAAGCAAATGCCACTAACTAGATTACACACAAGCCCTGTGTGTATGAGAAAGAGGGTTCGAGCATGTGGGGTTAATTTGTGCAGCACAGAAAGAATGTGGGCTATACACTTCTGTCTTTGTGTTCAAGTGTGTGTGTGTGTGTGTGTGGTGATGTAACATACATGTGTTTTTAATATGTGGTTCATGATATGCGTCTCTGAGTTTGTGTCTATGTGTTTAAAGTTAATGCACAGTAAATCCTGCATGGATATGTGTGTGTGTGTGTGTGTGTGTGAAACAAGGTTAGTCCGAGCTAGAAGAAAGCGAACAAAAAGAGAGAAGACTCGGATAAGGAAAAGAGGATAGGGCAGAGCAGCTGTAAAACAGTGGGTCTTTACAAACCCGACCTGAAGAGAACAAATGCTGAGAGTTATAGACAAATAAACGTGAACGTTATAGGCCTCCCTCGAGGACAACGGGAGAAAATAGCTGAAGGAAATAAGGGAGAGAGAGAATATCTCAGGAAAATATCCATTACAAACAAACAATTATTCTAAAACACAAGTTTATCTAATGCCTTATTTAAAGTAAATAATTTGGGTAAACATTTTGTGAAATGCAATGTAAACACAACGGAGTCATTTGCGGTGGTTGGTTTGCACAGGTGATGGACAGCTGTCCGATCTCAGTCCCAGCGGAGATTTGAGCTCATTTCCTGCCAAATTCCTGATAAATTGTGCCATATCAGCTTTATGGCCTAAATTCTTTAAATCCCCACAAAGGAAACTCTCTCCAACCCCTTAAAACGGAGGAATTTAGCTGCATCTGTAATGTATTTCAATCTGAAAACATCACCTTCAGCATGAGGACACTGATTGGACAGGGATGCGTCACATGAAATGAACACTCTGGTCATATTTGAACTGTTGTTAAAGGACTAGATCACCCAAAAATGCATATAATTAATTTAATGTAATTTACTCACTGTCATGTCGCTGAGATGTTTAAAAGAATGTTGATGTTGCTCTTTTTTAGTTAATCTAAAGAGTAGCTTAAAGGAATAGTTTACCCATAAATTAAAAATTGCTGAAAATGTCTTCACCCTCAGGCCGTCTGAGATCAGGATGAGTTTGTTTCTTCATCAGGTTTGTAGAAATGTAGCATTGCATCAGTGTCTCAGCAATGGATGCTCTGCAGTGAATGGGTGCCGTCAGAATGAGAGTGCAAACAGCTGATAAAAACATCACAATAATCCACAAGTAATCCACACCACTCCAGTCCATCAGTTAACATCTGGAGAAGACAAAAGCTGCATGTTTGCATGAAACAAATCCATAATTAATATGTTTTTATACCACTGCTTCCGTAATCCATAATAACGCTTCCTCCAGTGAAAAAGTGCATCTCCTGATGTCTCTCACATCAAAATCCAGCCACATATTTGTTTAGAGCTGTTTTGGACTGTTTAAACGCTGCTTGATCTGTGCAGATTTCTCTCCTGATTCAGACAAGACCACTTTTTAACTGGAAGAAGTGTTATTATGGATTATGGACTCGGATTTTAGTAAAAAAAAACGACTTGATGGGTTTGTTTCATCTTTTGTCTTCTCCAGATGTGAACTGATGGACTGGAGTGGTGTGGATTACTTGTGGATTATTGTGATGTTTTTATCAGCTGTTTGGACTCTCATTCTGACGGCACCCATTCACTGCAGAGCATCCATTGCTGAGACACTGATGCAATGCTACATTTCTCCAAACCTGATGAAGAAACAAACCAACAGTTTTTTTTTTTTATTATGTAAATTGTCGTATGATGCAAGATGTTACATTACCACAAGACATTCTTCATCATGTGACAGTTTACACAGAAATGTGTTCTGTTTGTGTTTCAAGCAAATGAGGACTTCTGATGAAAAACAGGAGCCGTGAAATTCTGCGAAGCAGATTTTGCACAGAAGAAAGTCATACGGATTTGTGTTGACATGAATAAATGGTAAGCAAATGATTACCGAATTTGCATTTTTGGGTAAACTACTGCTTTAAATGTAATTTTCGAATTAAAAAATTAAGTTTCACATCAGGATAACATGTTGGTATGTTTGTTCTTGCATGATAATAATCACATATTTTCACGTCACGTGTTCAAATAGCTCCATTTTCTCAGTCAGCATTTGAATTACAGTGGGTACGGAAAGTATTCAGACCCCCTTAAATTTTTCACTCTTTGTTATATTGCAGCCATTTGCTAAAATCATTTAAGTTAATTTTTTTTCCTCATTAATGTACACACAGCACCCCATAAGTACACATAACTACAGTTTATCATTCCTCCAAATAGAATGTTGTACACCCAATAACATTCCTGAGATATCTAACCCATAATAAAACACACACAGTCTAGTTTACACATCCAGAACAAGATATTACACAGTGTACCACTGATCATGGAGAACAAAACTGCCTGCAGAACTGAAAGAAATCAACGTTTATGTACAAAGGAATAGTTTTAGTTGACTCTCTCCATCTGTTCATCTCGAGGTTTTCACCTACTTTGTGTTAGATGTCATTTTCTCTGAATATGCAGGCCTACGTATCAATAGAAATAACACATGGAATGATGTTAAACTCGAGCTATCTTTTAACCTGAGTTTTTAGAATGGCGTGTCGTGTGCAAGATTCTGCAAAATCGCAATGGTCAACACGTCCATCTAGTGCACGTTTACATAGAAAAACAATGGAAGAGCAACGCAGTGGAATGCAAAAATGTATTCTGTGTGAATGGCCCCATAATATGTTGAATATCTAATATAAATATTGGCACATGGGATCCAAATAAACAATAAACAATAAAAAAAATCTGACTTTCTCAAGTCAAGTTAAATTATTTTAAAATATTTCTATAGCGCTTTTCACAATACACATTTTTTTTTTTCAAAGAAATGATGTTAATGTTTATAATAGGGCTGCCCCACTAATACTCAACTAAATGTTGAACAGCCTTAGTCGACTAAAATTCTATTATTCGGTTAGTCGCAGAACAAAAGCTGTCCGTGTACGTAATGGGAAGATCGTTAAAGGATGGTCCTTGAGGTAATTACAGCATATTGGGCAGGAAATGCAAATGTTCACCTATAATTCATCTACCTCAAATATGGCTTATCATTGAAACATGTTAGTAGCAACTTTACACAGCTGTTTGCTCTAATGTTACCCTAGATTAATGTGTGTTATTAGGCTCATATCCAAGTGGTTGTGTGGAGAGTGGAATCTGTTAGCGCTGTTTTGATATCAACAAGACATTATGCTTTCATAAAATAAAGAAAAACAAACAGGATGCACTTTCTGCCTATAGGCTACTTGCCTCACAGGCATGATAAATATATCTACGGAAAGTTTGAAATGGCTACTTTAAAATGAAACTGAAAACAAAAACTCTCTGATTATGTAATCTGTGTGAAGGGTGCATTTCTCTGAAGGTTCATCACTGTACTGTGGAGATGCCCAGTCAGCATCGTCAACCTCTGCAGCCGACACTGACTCAGAAAACGGTTTTTCCCTAAAACTATTTTTGCTATTTTTCCCAACACATAGTCATTACTTTTGCTGGTGCTTTGCAGCAAGCTTTAAGTATGCGCTTGAGTGTGAATAGGCTATATATTAAAGGCTCATTATGGTTTATATTTTAGTAATTAAATTAATATAAATCTGCAATTATTCAAGAAAATCTTTAGTCGGGGACAGCAGTAGTGTATAATATCGTTATTTCATGCCTTATAGTTGCATTCAGCAGATTAGAGCTTAGCAATAATAGAGTTTACATTTTGCAATGATAAACGCAATCAAGAAGTTTCAAGTGACTATTTATTTATTTTTATATTTACTACATTTGCTGTAGAGTATAAATGGCACCAGGAGAATATACTGTATGTATGCAGATAAAGTTGGACGTATTTAAATATCCAACTTTATATAATGAGCTGTGCCATAACATAGTTAAGAAAAATAAATAAATAAATAAGTACATAAAATAAAAATGTTGAGGGTGATAAAACAAATACTTTTTAAAGACATGCATTAAATGGCAGTCATTTTGTTTTTCTGGTGTTGCTACAGTACGTAGCTACTTAATAGGACCAACTTAAAATGAGGGAGGTTTCTTAAAAACCTTAAGCTTAAAATATCTTATCTTAAAATTTGCATGAGCTTTCATAGTTATGACATATAAGCGTATAACCTAAACAACAGTAACAACAACAACTCACCAGAGTCTACTTGTGGACTTGTTTTCATAAATGTTTCCCTAAAAATGTGACTGTGCAGACAAAAAGTATTTTTAAATATTGACATTTTTGTTTCTTGAGTTTAATCATAGTTTAATCTATAATATTAAGGAAATTAAAGTGTGTACGAGAGATAGAGAGAGAGAGCACATGGTCATCAAGTGTTCAGAAGCTCCACTTGCAGTCAAAACATGTGAGTTTGTCTTTCTATGCCCAGTAATCTCACCGTCCCCTCAACACACACTCCAAACTACAGAGATAAACACACACACATACTCTGCTGTGTAGAACTTTTCCTGGGTTCCACCTCCATCTGTGGCATTTTAAAGCTCGGTTTCAAACCAAAAGTACTCAGTTATGTGTTGCTGAAAAAACTCTTAGCTACCAATTCCCCATAAAATGACGGATTTAACCTATAGGTCCCTTGGGGAATCAGTGGAAATCTAAGGCAATGGCTGAACATGTCATGTGACTGATAACTTGTGATTCATATATTGCTTGCAAAGGGCTTTTACACAGCAATTATAATCTAGCTCCATTGTGCTGCTTTGCACATCTCACTTGCAGCGAACACAAGGCGTGAGAAATGTTGTAACTACGGCAAGAGCATATCCAACGCTGTGTTATGACAGAAACTGTTGTGAAATGCTTAGCATAAACGCTTAGGTAAGGGCGAGAGATAAGATGTTGTAATGCATCTTAAGGAATCCCTTGCCTCAGGGATGTTTGGCCCAAAGATACAACTGCTTAAATTCACGTTCCCTTGTGAAATAGAAGTGCACTTTAGCATACTTTTAAATCGAGTACTTATATACTTTACAAGAATATACCTAATTGTGAACTGAATGTAATGTTTTCAGATACTTCATTGCATGATAACTGCAATTAAATGAAAATGTATAATAGTTTACATGTTATTCAGCACATCAGAATAAGTGTACTTCTTTAAAACATGACTAAAGTTTATTAAAACATAATGATTTAAAATGTACTTTAAAGAAAAACTTTTAATTTGACTTTGCACTTTTAAAAGTGTACTTAAGTGTGTTAAGAATCATAGTCATTAAAGTGTCTCTCTTTAAGTAAAGTTAAGTGGCCTTTTATTTCATTAATGTTATATTATATTATCTGCAAGTACAGATTATTTAAAAATACTAGTGCAGTCAAACGTTTAATCGCGATTAATCGCATCCAAAATAACGTTTTTGTCTGCATAATATATGTGTGTCTACTGTGTATATTTATTATGTATATATAAACACACGCATGCACATATGTTATGTTTATATATTAAATATATTTATCACAGAACACACATATATATTACGCAAACAAAAACTTTTATTTTGGATGCGATTAATCGCGATTAATCGTTTGACAGCACTAAAAAATACACTACTAAGATTTTAAGTACACTACAATTGCACATGCAATAAAATTAAGCACACTTATTTTTCACAAAGGATCATTTGAAATTACAGAAATGACATTTTCTCTTCTCCAGTGTGTCCTTCTTTCCTTCATGAAACACAAAAGTAGATGTTGAACAATGTCACAGATGCTCCTTTCCAAGGTGGATGGGAACCAAAAAGCACAAAAGCAATCCATATTTTGTGCGCATATGAAAATAATAGTGGCTTGGGATGACATGAGGGTGTGTAAATTGACTAAGATGTCACATTGTGTGAATTATCCAAACACAGAAAACAATTACAGCTCAAGCAAACCTGCTACCAGAGCCCTCGCTCAGATTTCAGCACTTGTTCACGACCCACAAGATCGACGTATTACCGGGGTAACACAAACACTGACAATGTGTCTGAAGTAATCCTTCTAAAAGCGAGTCACTTGTGTCTGCTGTGTGTATCACGCCACCAACAGCAGGAAACGGCTTCACCACATCAACTTGACCGCTGTTCAAAAATGGCTAACTCTGGTTTTGAGAGCTCACATGCTGCCGCTGGAACGGCTCGGAGATGTATAATATAACTACCGCCCAGGCTGATCCTGGAAAGTTGGATTAAAGGGAACTGGGTGATTTACGATTTGCAAAGAATCTGGCTCTAGTCAGCGTTCGCCAGGGGAGTGAGAACGAGGCTCAGCTCAAATGAACCAAGTCGATCTGGAAGGCAAGTTGAAGAAAAAGACTGTTGTGGAGTTTCTGAGAGACGGAGAGATGGATGGAGAACCGGCTCCTGGAATAAGGTGAAATCCATCCCTTTGACATGAAGAACGCGCTTTGGGATGAAAGTGTTTGATGAAATCTTTCAGAAAATCAGCGGTAATTACTAGTGGCTCGGATGAAGCACTTTCAGCAAACTGTGGTTAAATCTGGGAGGTTGATGTAAAGCTAAAGAGCTTCTCGAGTGATGTAACATGGGACTTTCCAATGGGAACATTTAGCCATAATCAGTGCAAGTGAAACATTGTCACTCTACACCAACCAGCATATTTAAAAGGACAGTTCAGCCAAAAATGAAAATGTAATTTACTCTCCCTCAGGCCATCCAAGATGTAGGTGACTTTTTTCTTCGGTAGAACAGTAAAGAAGATTTTTAGCTGAAACTGTGCTCCTTGGTGATTCATAAAATGCAAGTCAGCGGCTACCATCAATTTGAGAGCCAAAAAGGCATATACATGCAAGAAAAATATAACACCCATGGCTCCTGATGATATATTGAGGTCTCACGAAACAAAACAATCAAGAAACTGAACATTATTTACAACATTATTACCTGTAATCCAGAGCCTCAGGCAAATGGTCTGGAATGATTCACGAACAAATCGTTCTTTTGAACCGACTCTTTTAAGTGAACTAGATGAACCAGTTTACCAAATCGGACTGATCGTCTGAAACCGATCACGGCTCGAGCAGCAGATCTACATGTTACTCAATCAAAACTCACTTTCAGATGCCTGACAGTCACTCCGACTGGAAATGAGCTGGAATAGTAACGCATCTGATCCTGTGATGAATGAACTGATTCAGTGCTCCAGCTCCTGCAGCAGTCATTGAACTGAGAAAACAGTTCGGCTCGGACCAAAGAGCCGCTGATACAAGCATGTTTATATGCTTTAGACATGTAAAACATCCACATTTCACATCTTTATTGTATAATATAACAATGTAATTGCGTATAAGTGACGTGATTATGTAAACAAACTGGTGAGTCGGTTATTTAAACCAGTTCATTGAAACGAACTGTCCAAAAGAACCAATCTGTGGAATCAGAAAGAATTAGACTCAAAGAATCAGACTTCCCCATTTGCCTGAGGATCTGGATTACAGGTAATAATTTTGTAAATAGCATCTAGTTTCTTGTAGAGACTGATGGTTTTGCTTTATAAGACCTCAATATATTGTCAGGAGCCACGCGTATTAATTTTGTGTTACCTTTTTTTGATTCGGGTAGCCGATTACTTGCATTTTATGAATCACCAATTTTTACGGTTTCAGGTAAAAATCTTCTTTTCTGTTCTACTGAAGAAAACAGTCACCTACATCTTGAATGGCCTGAAGGTGGGTAAACTGACAGCAAGTTTTCATTTTTGTGTGAACTATCCCTTTAAAGCTAAAGTGTGTCATTTCACCAAACAGAATAGCAAAAGCATGAGATTTCCGAATCCTCTCGTCATGCACCACAGTTCGGTTAGTCCTGCTCCAAACTCACACCATTGCTGGCTGAGTGGATCATCTGAGATCATTCCCAAACACATGCGAACTCCATTTTAGAAGTTGAGGTCATTATACAAATGGTAAATATTTGGTATTAGAAAGTCTAAAGCAGGCTGAATGAGATTAAACTCTGATTAGCCCATTTACAAAGCCAGTTAAAGGAGCCACACATTAGTAGCATTTCATTTACGTCATTTGCAATAGTAGTTGGGTTTTTTGCACCACAACAGTCACAATTTAGTTTTTCATGAGAACTTTCCACCCTCTCTCTGACCCGTAAAATTAATCATGCTGATTTTGCTGCATTTGACAAATGACCTCTGTTATGACTGGCTAACCTCCGTGTCCCAGCTCTCGTTCATTAGAGACAGCCAAGTTATAAATACTGAAAAGAGACTGATATTTAAATATGACTATCATATGTCTATGAGTTCTGAAGGTTATGAATATTTCTACATCAAACTATGTTATTTGCCTTGTGAAAAGAAGTGCACTTGATTGTACTGAATGTGCACTTGCAGTTAAAAAAATCTTTAAAGTATGTTTTTAAACACTGTACTTACAGATTACATAATACTACTTAAATAAAAGGTCACTTAAGTGCACTTAAAAAGAGACACTTTATTTTTTCACTTTAAAAAAGTGCACTTTGTAATAACGTAATACTTTAATAATGCACTTTGTAATAATGTCACATTAAAAGTTTTACATTTAAAAATATTATGTTTTAATAGTCTTTTGTTGTGCTTTAAAGAAGTTCATTTATTTAATGCGACTAACAAACTAAAGCAAATGTAATATACTTGATTATAATTTTAACTGCAGTGTGTTATTTAAAATGACGTTTAAATCAATCATTTACCACTAAATTGCAACTTCATCATTATTACAAATGTGTAATTACAAATATATTTAAAATACAAGTTTCAATAGAGATGGCATTAAAGTATATTTTAGTTTATCATAAAGATGCATAAACAGTGTATTCAGCCGTAACACTTTATTTCAAAGACAATAGAAGTCATTATGAAATTGCATATAAAAATGTACTTAAGTCCTACTTAAGTGGGTCAAAAAGCTCTACAGTTCAGCTAATTGCAGTCAACATAAATTTAAACTGTAACACATATTTTTATTTAATTGCACTTAACATGCAATTAAGTGCCTGAAAACATTCAGTTCGCACTTTAGTAAATTCTTTTAAAGTATATTATTTCTATAATAAGCAGGCCTATTCCTTTTAAAAGTATGCTAACGTTTAGGGTTTAAAAGAGACAATTTTCCATGATTTGTCCCCATCAAACTTTCAAATCTAAAGCTTAATGTTAAAAAAGAACCACCAGCAGCAGAAAGCAAAAGCCCAGATGCTACATTTCTTCATCTTCCATATTGCTGGACTCACCTGTAGGCTGCACCTGCGGTACTCTCTGTCTCGTCCAGGGCATCTGTAGTTGTTGGCAGCCCCTGGAGGCCTCCGGTCCCTCTCAGCTTCGTTTCTGGAAGGCTGGGCAGCGTTCTGCAGGACCCAGGGCTCGGGGTTTGGGTTTGTGGGAGTCTGGAGGCCGTAGGGAGGAGGCTCTCTGGGAGTGTGTGATCGCTGGACGGTGTGTGTGTAGGAGTGTGGGACTTGGCGAGAAGAGCGTCCATCGACGCGTCTGTCGTGGGCCACGTGTCTCTGGGTCAGGGGCTGTGTGATTCGCTCGTGTTCCCGCACTCTCTCCACGCCTCTGTGTGGCTCTCCATCACTTGTTTTCTCGGCTGCAACATCAGTCTCCACGTCTGCTGCCTCCGTCTCCTTTTCCTTCTCCTTTTGTTCTCTATTAACAGTGTCTGTGATCATTTGTTCTACTTCTCCCTGTGTTTTATGCACAAGTGCGCTGGAGTTCACACTGAGAGCATCCAGACTTTCTGTGGTGGTGGTGGTGTTGTGGCGGCGTGTGTGTCGAGCGTGACGGTTTTGTCTGTGTAGGGGAAGAGAGAACGGTACCCTGCCATACCCAAACTGTCCGGGACGAATAGAAGAACTAGACCTGGTGTGACACGGACAGAAAATAACATATATGAGTACGCTAGAATAGATAAACACGTTAGACATCAAGATATCAAAGCTAAAAGAACAATAAAAATCCCTTTAAAACAGCTGATGTTGAACAAGGTTTGTGAAAACCAATTCCTTGTATTTTCACTTTACTCTAAAGGCCCGTTCACACCAAGAATGTTAACTATAAAGTTAAATACAGAGTTTTGGCATGAAACTCTAGATGGCGCAGTCCGATAAGTCTAACTCAATCTGACCTAATGACATCATTATCACATGGCACAGCTGATTGGTTCTCTCCTGTATCGGTAGCCAATGAGCTCGCTGCTCAACATTCAAATATATGACTAGTGCTTGCCGTAGCATTTGCAGCTTGCTTCAGAAACCCTCCACCTTCCCCAGCTCCACCTGTATAGATCTGCTATGAGGTGATTCATGTATGCTATATGGGGGGTATTTCATGTATGTTATATTTGCAGCAGCAGTATTTCTTACATGCTCACAGCAGCATGTTGTGGATGTATTGGCAGTAGCAAGTCTCGGTACTTGCTCTGCCGCAGCAGCAGCAGCAGTGTAGCAGATCTATTCCGCCAAGACCAAATACATTAACATTGTCATGTACATTACCATGCCATGACAGAACTATATTAACATCCACACCAGCGAACGATATCAGTTATTTATTCGTCTGCTGCTTTAAATTCTCAAGCTTGTGATAGCAGGATTGATTTTGATTGGGTGTCAAAGTTTGTATCGTTCATCAGCTGGAACAATAATGTTCTGAAAGTGATTCCAACGATATCGCTTTTCTGTGCCTTGATCGTTATAGCTGTGGTGTGGACCCTGCTATTCTTTAATATTGAGAACGATTTTTAGAACGATTTATATCTTTATCGTTATCGTCCTTGGTGTGAACGGGCCTTAAGTCTTGTTTTATCCCACAGAAAGACTTTTAAATCACACTGGTTTTCTTTAAAAGATTCAAAGTTAGACCTTATTCAGTGATTCAACAATGAACCCAATTCTCTTGGCATTCACATTGTTACTCAACTTGAAATTGTATTTTTAGTAGTGCTGTCAATCTCGATTAATCACATCCAAAATAAAAGTTTTCGTTTACATAATATATGTGTGTATACTGTCTATATTGATTATGTATATATATATATATATATATTTTTTATTTTTTTTTATATACAAATACACAGTACACATACATATAAAATGTAAACAAAAACTTTTATTTTGGATGCGATTAATCGCGATTAATTTTGATTAATCAGTTGACAGCACTAATTTCTAGTTGTGCGATTGGGTCTCAACCTACTTATTTCTTCAAGTTTTATATCATTTCAAAATACACTGCCATTCAAAAGTTTGAGGTCAGTATTTGTTTTTGAAAGAAATTGAAACTTTTATTCAGAGAGACAGCATTAATAGACCAAAAGTGGAAGTATTTAACATTTATAATGCTAAAAAAGATAAATGCTGGAAAAAGGAAAATGTATCACGGTTTCCACAAAAATATTGGGCAGCACAACTGTTTTCAACATTGATAATAATCAGAAATGTTTCTTGAGCAACAAATCAGCATATTAGAATGATTTCTGAAGATCATGTGACACTGAAGACTGGAGTAATGATGCTGAAAATACAGCTGCGCATCACAGAAATAAATTACAGTTTATAATATATCCACACAGAGAACAGTTATTTTAAATTGTAATAATATTTAATATTATTACAATTTATATTGTTTGTTTTTTTTTGATCAAATAAATGTAGCCTTGATAAGCAGAAGAGACTTCAAAAACATTAACAAACCTTACGAACCCAGAACTTCTGAATGGTATAGTGTAATGCTGATATATTGAAGACTCAGATTATTACACAATATATGTAGCAGTTAGAAATGTTTGCAATTGCGTGAATATAGAAAAAGTGAATATCTACATTCACAATGCACAATTTAAGCCTATATTGGCCACTAAAAGTCTTGAGCATGTGCAGTAAAGGACAAAGCGTCGCCATTTTACTCAAGCAAGCAGCACTTTCAGACTGTATATTTTAAATTTAAATCACAACCTTTTGTTGGACATATTGCCATATTTATCATGCAACCCAAGCTATGAATATGTATGCGAATGTAAACAGGAAGGTCTTCCCTAGCGGCGACCAGTCCTGCTCACCTTCTTACAGATGCTGGATTCCTATTGGTGGAAACCGACCTCCTGCTTCCACTGCCTACAGCTCTGCCGTGATTGGGCGACCGTGCGGGAACTCTCCCGTAGGGAAGTGAAGCGGATGAGGAAGGTGAACGGTACACTGAAACCGGCTCCTGATTGGGTGGGCCGAACTGCATTGGAGCAGCGCCGTCGGCTTCGTTTCGGTAGAGCGGTAATCCAGGATTGGGATTGGCTGGGAGAGGCGGGGAAAAGTAAGGAGGCATCTCAGCGCCCCCTGCTCCAAATGGAGGGGGCTCGTTGACGGGATACAAGGAGTTGTAGTAGGGTCTGACCGCAGAGATCACAGGGGTGTTGTTTGGGACACCTGGTGGAATGTAAGCCGGTCGGTTCCACATAAGAGGCGGAGTTTGGGGAGGTGGCATACACTGTCTCCGCCTCTCAGACACGCCCACTCCGCAGCTCTGAGAACACTCCACCCACTCGCTCCATGGACCCCACACTCCTTCAAGCGCCTCCTCTTCTGCCTGACGAGACTTTCGTCCGGCCGCCTGTCAGAGGAAGGCCTCATGATTAGTCAGTAAATATCCACATGCAGCATATGCACAATACTGATACTGTATATACAGTGGGGTCCAAATGTGACCCTGGACCACAAAACTCATAAGGGTCAATTTTCTGAAATTGAGATTTATACATCATATGAAAGCTGCCTAAATATGATTTGCATTGATGCATGGTTTGTTAGGATTTGACAATATTTGTCCGAGATACAACTATTTGAAAATCTGAGGGTGCAAAAAAATCTAAATATTGAGAAAATAGCCATTAAAGTTCTTAGCAATGCATATTACTAATCAAAAATTAAGTTTTGATATGTTTACAGTAGGAAACTTACAAAATATCTTCATGGAAATCCTAATGATTTTTGGCATAAAAGAAAAATCGATAATTTTGACCCATGCAATGTATTATATTGCTACAAATACACCTGTGCTACTTAAGACTGCTTTTGTGCTCCAAGGTCACAAATATCTAAAAATCTGGGATTCAAAATCTCATTTCTTTTGAAGCCCAATGCTATTTGGATCATCTTAAATCATGCTGGAGAATATGATCGTTGGGTTTTGTTCATATAGCTCATATTGCTATACTGCATGATATTCTCAAAGTCATGTTCATTTCTGAATTTACCTTTTCACTCAAATTTTTGTGCAGATAATGCAATTTTTGCATTAAAAAAATCATAATAATTTAGAAAAGTTTCAGACTCAGACCCTGCCATCCACATGCACAGTTGTAAAAACAAACATCTCAGACAAATGCACAACCACAAAACCAGCCCGGGTGCATAAACTGAAACCTAATAGCAGCCGTAATTAGAATTATTTAAAAAGAAGTCTGATCAATGTCAAATTACATAGTGCAAATCACAAGATTAAACAAGCAAAGCATGAACAATTGTTTAAAAAAAAAAAAAAAAAGAATAATTCCCCAAACCACACCCGAAAACATTCATGTTGAAACACATGTCCTGTTCTATCGTGCTTGGTGATGAATGACATTATGACTAAGAAAGAGGCATTATTAAACTAATGGCGTGTGCTGCATTCAGGAAGAGGCTGGACTCTGGAGTTCAGCCCAGTGCAATGACATTCTTTACAGTGCTGGACGCAGATTTGATCTAATTCCAGTTACTTATATAACCTCATTTCATCAATCAGGAGCGAAGAACTCGAGCGTCTGCAGGGCAGGCAGAGGTAGAAGGGAAGAAAGCAACAAACAAAAGAATCCATTCAGTTCACAAAAAAAGAGAGAGAAAAAAGGACAAGAGAACAAGGCCTGTAATGCACCTCTGATCCTGTCTAAACTGCCATCAAGGTCACACAACGCCAGCCTGTGTCTGCACTGATGTGTGTGTGTGTGAGTGTGAGTGTGAGTGTGTGTGTGTGTGTGTGTGTGTGTGTGTGTGTGTGTG
>NW_015540908.1:890828-912382 GCF_001515605.1 Sinocyclocheilus anshuiensis
TGTGTGAGTGTGTGTGTGTGTGTGTGTGTGTGTGTGTGTGTGTGTGTGTGTGTGTGTGTAATGCAGGTGAGATGCACTGATAGAAAGACAGAAGGATACACTCTAAAATATGCTGGGTTAAAAACAACACAGCACTGGGTGAAATATGGACAAACCCAGCGGTTAGGTTAAATGTTTAAGTTTTGTTTAACTCAACTATTGCTTAAAAATTATTATATTTCTTGCTTAAAATGAACCCAAAATAGGTTAAATGAACATTTATTAATATGTTCAATAAATGAACATTTATTAATGTTATAAATAATAATTAGCCTAAATAATACAAAAAATTAAATTGCTTATTAATAAATGTTCACCTTTTGATTATTGCTGATGCCTCTAGTAATTACGCGTCTGATTTTTAATTTACAACCTATTTTAGGTTCATTTTAAACCAGCCATATAATAATGTTTAAGCAATAGTTGAGTTAAATAAAACTACTGGGTAGTTTTTTAATCCAGCAATTTTTTAGAGATAGATGGATGGATGGAAGGATGGATGGATGGATGGATGGATGGATGGACAGATAGATAGACAGATAGATAGACAGATGGACGGACGGACAGACGGACAGACGGATAGACGGATGACAGACAGACAGACAGACAGATTGTTTTTGGAGCTGCATTGGCTGCAGAAGCCAGTATAATCTGTGCATGTGTGTGATTTCCTGCCTGTTATAACATCTAGCATGCAGCGCTGTTTGAAATGCAAGGAAAAACAACAAACTCATTTCTAGTTTTCTATGGCATTTGTCTTTGAGTATTTCTACAATAAACTGTTGTTGAAATAGAGCATAACAGTGTGCTGTACAAACTACACATGCACATCAAACTCTCAGCGAGAGTCTGCCACTGCAGCTCCTCCTGTAACTCTGGTGGTCCTCACCCTGTGTGTGTGAGTGTGTGTGAGTGCGTGTGTGTGTCTGTGTGTGTGTGTGTGTGTGTGTGTGTGTGAGTGTGTGCTTACTCAGAACATGTGCATAACTGCTCACTTGCTTACATGTGAGTGTGATTTTTTCACACCAACGCCCAATCACAGCCACATCTCACATGCTCCCAAAGGACAACCCCACATCAGAGGCCAGATGACCAAACAATGGAAAGATCAGCTCATGCGGCCTGATTTAATGGTCAGATCCAGCAGTTTATCTGCACTTCTCTCAGAGCCACAGAAGACCCATTCAGCTGGTCCACAAACATATGGCAACACTCTGTCAAGCACTTCTCTCTAATAGTAGAGTATGCACATGTAAAATCTTCATCATCTCCTTCATCATCACTCACCGGCTTCTCTGCTTCCTCAGCTGTTGTTAAGGACAGGACAGCAAACACACAACACCAAAATGCACACAATCTGCGAGGAAGAGGGCAAACACACATGAAGATGAGCATTTAGAAGAAGAAGAGTTCAATTTCAGTTTAATCATGTTGTGATATTAAATTATACTGTGATAATGAGCCGCTATATTAACACACGATGAGCGCTGTAAATTATAATATCTATGGTCTACAAGAGGCTGATTAGATTAATCTCTGGACAATTAGGAAAATGCGTTAACAAGCTGATGAATACAAATACTTCCCAATAGCTTTCCCAGAATTCCTCCTGACAGGCCGTTCCCCACCCTGGCAGTTCCTCTGGATATGACTTATCCTCAAAACATTCCCATATCAACCACATTCATAATGCAACGCCTTTAACCCACATGCTAAGGTTCTGGTTGGCGGCTTTTCATAGTAAAAATACTTCACATTGGGTCTTGTTGATATGTCTTGTCCTAATTTTAAGAAAACTGATTTTAAACAAAATTCCAAATGCTAGGTTACTTCTGTTTGAGGCCCCAGGTATAAAACACACCTGAAATGGTTAAACGATATTTTCCTTGGGTAAAAGTAATCTTGGATTATCTTGTTCTTTATTCTGAGTTAGCAATCAATTAATCCAGAATGGTCAGGTCAAAATTTCACATTATACATAGTAACTTTGCTTAAGGCCTGTTTTCACCAAGGATGATAACGTTAATGATAAGCAGTATAAAGTTTTAATTATTGTTCTAATTCTGAGAATAGAGAAGTCCACATCACAACTGCAGCATGTGCTTATAATAAACAGAGCAATGCAGAGCACTAGCATGGACACTAATTATGATTATAGTTAACTTTGTAGTTATCTTTCTTGGTGTGAACGTGTCTTTAACTTGGGGTAAGAACTCTTCTGAGCCACTTTTCACACTTAGCATCACTTTTAACCTTGGTTTATGAAGCAAAGCGAAACAGTGCTAACCCTGAATTGTGGTGCCAAGGATATACAGTACAGTGTGAAACTGTTTAGCAACAGACAACTCATAAATAAGTGTCTCAGTGTTTAACCCATTAAGTGACTGCAAAAGCATTAATCATGGAATTAAATAGATGGTGTTATGTATGAGCAGATTAATATGACGACACTGGACAAGCAGTTAATTATGGTGTTTACAGGCACATCATTTCCCAATGATTCTGTGTAAGTCTTTAAAATGTTGGTTAATAAAAACATTTGTACAGAATTACAACAGAATTGTTTGGACATGTGCAAATATAAAGGAATGTTCAGTTATGAATAAACAGTACAACTACATATTTCAGCTGTTTTATTCAGATTTCAAGAAACCAGAATATTGGCTCAATCTGATTATGGAAACCATGACATTTACATATTCAGAATATTTACTCAATATTCACTTTTTATTGACTAGTATGCTTGTAATGGTTCCACAAATAAGTCTTGATAAACCATTTCAAAATGATTAATTACTAACTCAAAGTAACAGTTGAACAGCATAAAACACTGAACAAAATTATGTGTACTCAGTTTAAGAATAAACCTGGATTAGAAATATCAAGTGTGTTGTATTTTTCACGTTATTGGGGCCAAATCGACCCCAAACAGAAACAATGTTAGGCTACTCTCCTGGATAACAGCCATCAAGTTTCTGAAAGTGCATGACCGCTTAGAGCAACATCTGTATGTGTTGTATTAATGAAGTCATTTTATAGTGAACACAATGGGTTAATTTCAAAATCCCTGTTCTACAGCACCCAAACACTTAAGCAATCTGTCTCAAGAGAACGCGAGGCTTGTTTGTACCAATAACGTTTGTCTGCCTGATGAGTTTCCACATCATCTGCGGTTTACTATTAGTATTTCAGAACAGTGTAAAATGATGCATGACATTTTGAGTGCCGCCGCAGACCCGTAATCACAGATGTGAGTTAAAGCGGCGCGCCACGGAAACCATAAGCACAGCATCGGGCCAGAACTACAGAGTCCCAGCGCGCTCAAGACCCCCCGCCTCTGGCCACGTTTTTCACCAACTACTGGAGAAACCTGCGTCCCCAAACAAGAGTTTAAACGCGCCAAATAATCCGAAAGGAATGTTCGGATCAGAATTCGAACCACTTCATTCAAATGAAATCGAAAACGGCCTTAAATTGGATGCAAAACAACCCAGTCACAACCTGCTGCGAGTGCGACTTTTCCCTTCCACTTTTAATTACTTATTTAAAAAAATGTGTCGAAAAACGTATAAATCATGCTTTAAAGTAATTTAGAAGATGATATTAAAATGCTCTAATCAAAACTTACTGCATAGGCTAGCTACGTTTGGGAAATTTCAAGATTCAAACTTTCATAAACATAGGCTCCCTTAGCCTCACATGAAGAAATGTGCTGTAACCGTATTTTGCTTCTTTGAGCCAATTATGATCCATTCGAAATTACGATAGGCTACATAGCATTAGTATTCCTTTAGGATTGTTGACGTATAGCCTATAAGAAACATGCATACATTTATGTCTTTATTAGTGTTTATGAATATGTATTTGTATATCCGCAGCCGCCCAGTCCAGCAGGAACGGTCTACTGTAGTTCTCGTGGTTGTGATCGAGCCAGACTCGAATCCGTGGCCAGCGGCAAGAGCAGGAGACTCAATGCACACTTAACGTCTCTCCATCCGATACAATGATGCGCACAAGTCAGAAAGGTGCCCAAAAGCCCAACGCGTTACCTGCTCACAGATGCAGTCATCATTGTCTGCTCACGGATGCGTTCTTCTGCGTCAGGTTTGTGGAAGAAACAGAAACAAACACCAGATCCGCGGAGCTGCTTGACGAACTGTTCCTGGCTTCTTCAGACTCGTTCTCTACTCTGTCACACACACACACACACACACACACACACACACACACATGACAAATTGATGAATGCAATTAATGTTTTTAAGATTGAATGGTGTTGTGATGTTGGCTTGTGTTATGTACTTAATGAGGAGTAATTTTTTTATACACGAGCTAAGATAGTAATATAATGGTTTGTGTTAATTGCTAAAATAATTGTTTTTAAAAAAGTGATTGTAAAAAATAAAAAAAATCTCCCTCTCTCTCAATTCAATTTAAATAGCTTCATTGGCATGACAAAAATACATTTTGTATTGCCAAAGCATTAAGACAACAAAGAAAATGGTTTAACATCTGAATATTTACATTAGAAGATCTGAACATTTATTTATTTATTATAACTAATATGTAATATATAACTAATATGGAAATGTCATATATACACACAGATACGTAGGGGGAAAAAACATTACAGTACAGAAGTCATGCAGCAACTAACAGCACTATTAATATTTATAATAATATTATAATATTAATACTAATAATATTAATTCAGTATCGCCACATAGAGGAGACTATAGGGTTAGTTTTCACTCTGTTCACCCCAGTTTTCTCAGGATTATTAATGAAAATCCAACAACTTCGAGACTGCATTGAAGGTTATTGCTCAGGAAAACATTCTTGAGCACACACTGACCTTTTGAACAGTAATGGCTACAGATAGCTACAGACCAGTCTCTCTCCTTCCATTCATAGCGAAGTAATGTAAATGTAATGGGGCATGTTGTCACAACATATGTTGGAATAATGGAACCTGCAGCAAAATATAAACAGTAAAATAAATATAAAAACATAGAAAAATATTAATATTTGAATAAACGTTTAATCATGTATGAAATATGAAATAATTTATTAACATTATAAAACAAATATGGAAAAATAAAGAAAAATGTATATTTAAAATAACATTCTATAAATGTCAATTAAAATTCTTTCTCTCCTTCTACATTGTTTCAGTTACTATATAAAATTAGCTGAAACGTGTAGTTTTTAATGGCAGGTTTTATTGTGAAAACTGACCTAATATAACAACATAACTCACAAATAATTAATAAAGTTTATATTTACATTATATTTTAAGTATATATCGACACTTTATCTATCTATCTATCTATCTATCTATCTGTCTGTCTGTCTGTCTGTCTGTCTGTCTGTCCGTCCGATATATATATATATATGTTATAAGCACTCATTTGTGTAAGTGGATTTTTACTCAAAACCTCACAGTTATTTGATTTATTACAAGTTTCTTTGCCACCAACAGCGAAAGAGACAGTGGTGTGGAAACAATCCACAATACTTGTTTTGATATTTGCTAAATCTTTGAATCCAGATTTTCACTGTGGCTTCATACATTTGACCCCTCTTTATAGATATGAAAAGTCTGAGACTACACTGAATATTTTAGGACTCAAAAAAATCATTGCTATAATTAATGTCAAGGAAAGTTTTAAACAACACTCTCAATAAAGCTCAAGAGAGAGCAGCATAATGACTCCTAATGATTGATTGGGGATATTTTTAATCAGACCTCAGAATGAACAGATATATATCAACGGAACTTCAATGAGAACAAATGACTTTGAGGGAGTTTTCCAGTCTGATTGGGTTGCAGTTGCACAGAAGTCTTTAAATGGAGATAATAGTCTTGAAATTGCACTGAAAAACATGGTGGCGTTTGTTTACATTTGTTTACTGTTAAGGGAGGGGTGCATAGATTATAAACCACTGAGAACAAGGCCTGTCAAGCATGTCAAGATACTGATGAATCCCGCATGAGAGCCACATGAGCAAATGAGATCAGAGGAAAACTGTATATATGTATTCATGAATCACTGAATCGAGGGCCACTGCATGATTTCATCTGTGAGGACGCGCCGCATGAACAAAGTGCTGTGAGAGGTGAAAGGAAACTACGTTCAAAGCCTGTAATCATGCCAATATAGCAGAACGAAGATAACGTGTATCTAACAAACAAGATAGCATATTGTAATCACACTGAGAGAAATGTTGGGTGACGGCTGCGCTTCAGTGCTTATACTGGATAAAGTTCATGCCTGTTTCTGTGGGTGTTTTCCGACCTAGCTTGGATGAAAATATAACTTCTGGATGTAACGGCAAATCTAAGTAAAGCAGAGAGGAAAGTAGCTAGGAACAAAATGATTAATGAGATACACAGAAGTTGAAAGCTGAACAAAATGCATGTTCAAATATTATGCCAAAGATCTTAAAAGTCTAGAAAATAATACAGTCAAATAAAAACAATAATATTATTACAGTTTAAAATAACTGTTTTGTGAGTATATGTTAAACTGTAATTGATTTCTGTGATCAAAGCTGTATTTTCAGCATCATTACTCCAGTCTTCAGTGTCACATGATCTTCAGAAATCATTCTAATATGCTGATCTGCTGCTCGAGAAACATTTCTGATTATTGTCAATGTTGAAAACAGTTGTGCTGCACAATATTTTTGTGGAAACCGTGATGCATTTTATTTTTCAGGATTCTTTGATTAATAAAAAAGTTCAAAAGAACAGCGTTTATAATAAATCGAAATCGTTTGTAGATTAAAGTTATCTTTGACACTTCGATTTAATTTGTCCTTGCTGGGAAAAAAAAAACCTATACCTGACCCCAAAGTTCTGAACAGTATTGTACTTACAAAGAAACAAGTAGAGTAAGAGCATTTATTGACAATAATGTATTGACTGTGCTGTGGACCGGCTGATGTTCCAACATGCATTATCAGTGTTTTTGCATGCACTCGTGTGTCAGTATCTGTAACTTAATCCGAAATTCATTTAGTCTCACCGTAGACCCTTACGTGACCCTAAAACAGCCTCCGACTGACCCGTCTCATCCTTCAGAGAGTTCATCTGTGACATTAACCCCTCCTCATGTTACAGCAACAAAACATCTGAAATATTTGCTTTCTAAACATGAAACCAGAATTGGAGCGTTATATGTTGTATGACCTTCGTATATGTTGACTATATTAACTTACAGCACATGCACACTGCAGTAGCAAGTAGTAAATCATGTTAAAGACTATTCTATATGAAAAATAAGTACTCTTTAGCATACTTTTAAAAAGAGTTTTTATTAAATAGAACAAAATAATATGTAGAGTGCAAACTGAATGTAATATTCCATAAATTAAATGAAAATGTACTATAGTTGAAATTATATTAAATGCAATTAGATGAACTTTAGAGTGCTTTTTGTACCATTTAAGTAAGACACAAGTACATATTTATATGTAATTTCATAATTCTATTGTCTTTGAAATATGGTTAAAGTGTTTCTCCTGAATGCACTGACAAGCATTTATGATACACTAAAATACACTTTATTGTAATTTCTGTTGAAACTTGCATGTCATGTATTTAAATATATTTGTAATTACACATTTGTAATGAAGTTGCAATTTAATACATTTACAATATATTGACTTTGAATGTAATATCAAATAACATACTAGAGTTAAAATTATAATCAAGTAGTATGTTAGTAAACACATCAAATTAAGTGTAGTTCATGACAAAAAGATGATTAAAACTAGTGCTGTCAAACAATTAATCGCGATTAATCACATCCAAAATAAAAGTTTTTGTTTACATAATATATGTACCGTGCATATTTATTATGTATATATAAATACACATACAGTATATATTTTGAAAATATTTACATGTATATACATTTATATTATATATAAATATCTTTAATATATAAACATAACATATTTTTCTTAAATATATACATAATAAATATACACAGTATACACATATATTATGTAAACAAAAACTTTTATTTTGGATGCGATTAATCATTTGACAGCACTAATTAAAACTGTACTTTGTAGTGAAACTTTTAATTTTCATTGCAATTAAGCAGACTTATTTTTTAACAAGGGATTGGCTATTTTTATTTGGTGGCATATGTGAGATACATGCCAAGTTTTAATTTTCTCACATTAGCGTGAACAATATTAACAGCTCATCCTAGTAAAGGGAATAGCAGAGAGAATAAAGTGTGTTAAGTTTAGGGCACTGGCAAAAAAAAAAGGACTCAAGGGAGGAAATAAGGTAAAAAGAGAGAAGAAAAGAAACATGCCGACTGAAAAAACTCTGCAGTAAAACATCTACATTCAGCAAACAGAAAAAGTGAGCGAGAGAGAGACTGAGACAGAATGATTGGTTTGGGTCAGATGGAGTCAATATTTGCCTCATTCCAGTGATATTATGGCCGTGGAGATCAAAGAACAGACTGTGTGCTCTTGCGTCTGTGTAAAACGAGCGAAAGAACGAAGGAAACACTCAGTCTACTAATTTCCATCCTTGAAGCGAGGAGACAAGATGCACAAGGGGCCCGTTAAGGGGACACCCACCGGGGCCAGGGGCCTTCAGGGTCACAGAGGCCAGGACGAGCGGATGTTAATCGGCTGACAAAGACGTCCAGTGATGTTATTTCAATTATCAGCCCAAAAAGAGGGTCACCTTATGCACATGGGCACATCATAAACAAACAGACCACACAGTAACCTAAAGGACCCTAAAGCAGATCAAATCTACAGCAAAGACCTGATGCTGCGTGCCATAATTGACTTTCCATCTGAGTGTCTTTCTGTGTCTGAGAGCTTCATGGACCAGAGTCTGTCTGATGGCAGTGTTTTCCTTGAAGCCGCCTGAACACGAGTGGAAGCTCTGACCAAGCAAAGAATGGATAATAATGCTCAAGATTCACTTGGAAGATATGGATAGACGTGCCAATTTGAAATCAACAGGTCAATTGGATTCAGAAGTGTGCTTTTTGTATTGAATGTGCACTTGTAGTGTTTATATATACTGTATATATATATATATATATATATATATAAAATTGAAAAAAGTAACACTTTAGTTTAGGTACCAGATCTCACTATTAATTCGTTGCTTATTAGCATGCATACTACTAGCATATTGGCAAAATTAGGAGATTATTGAGGCAAAAGTAAAGTTAATGATGAGAATTTGTCCCTAAGCTAAAAAAGAGAGACTTTCATGACTTTGTTTCTACACTCTAAAAAAAGCTGGGTTAAATATAACCCAGTGCTGGGTTAAAAAGGGACAAACCCAGCTATTGGGTTGTTTTGACCCAGCGGTTGGGTTACTACCCAGAAGGTTGGGTTAAACATTTAACCCAACCGCTGGGTCAAAACAGCCAAATTGCTGGGTTTGTCCCTATTTTACCCAGCACTGGGTTGTATTTAACCCAGCATTTTTTAGAGTGTGCAGTTAAGTGTCCAACATTAAAGCTCCCAAGCACATTATTTGAGCGTATGCTGAAGTGTACTTATTTTTCACAAAGGTATCAGGGGGTGCCTCAGTTAGGCTTTGACATATTCTCAACTTTTTTGGAAACCTTTGTGTTTTCCCTTCACATTCTTGAAATGCACATGCCTCGTTGTAAACAATGGATTCACAACAAATTATTATAATGTGTAGGCATGGACCTCCAGATCATTATTTCATACCAATCTTCATCTCTTGGTCTTGACAACATTGATACATTATTGTCATATTTAGAGATGCTTTGAGCTGTGGGAACAACAGTGAAGTGTGACAGTGCTCTACAGCGTCTCCACATCTATTTGACTGAAGCGCAAACATGACACTCACGTTAGTTAATGACAGATGGCTTTACACCGGCAGCCCAAATGCCTCATGCTGGTGTAATGTGTTCAACAGGACGCTCAGAGTCACTCATCCTGAACAGGAAATGCTTAGCACACATCCATACAGCAAAATATTGCTGTGAAAGTTTGAAAACGGAAACGAACTGCAATGAAGACGTCATAAGGGTTTCAGTTCATAATCATAGCTCAGAGAGCGTTCCATCACTAACGACAGCTTAATGCCATTGACATTTTGGTGATTTGTCATTTGGTAGATGCTTATAGGGACGGTCACACTGGAGCTCCATCTTTGCTGGATTCCTGGCAATGTTGTTTTGTTGGAACTGTGGCCTAGAAGTTAGAGCATGATTCAACACATTGAATCTTGGAGAACATGTGGACGATGCAAGCTCAAGACATTTCCCCATCATTTCCGATCCTCTCTCCATTAGACTATGAATAAAAGCAGCAAAAAAATTAAATTGAAAAAAGTCAGGCTACATTTGGAATGGAATACTAACATACTGCACACTGTATTAAATAAATAAATAAACAAACAATCAGTATTTGAAACATTACCCGGGATGCAACAATGTTTCAAACAGGCTACACTGTAATCACATGACCTCGTGATATTTCCTATTTAATTCAGTGAGAATGTGCTTTACTTTTGGTAGTTTGATCAAAAAGTACGTAAAGATATAAAATGAGGTTGATGTCACTTCCACCCTTTTGAAAAAGACGTGAACTTTTAAGAATGTTTTTTTGGGGATTTTAAGTACACTACAAGTTCACATTAATCATTACACTTAAGCGTAATTGTAGTGTACTTAAAGTCTTAAAATATCGGTTTAAAAAGGTTCTTTCAGAAAACTCACGTTTACTTAAGAGAGATATTGTCATGACTATGTTTATTAACACACTTACAGTACATACAGTTTTAAAATGTCCACTTTGTAATAATGTAAAATAAATTAAAAGTTTTATTTTAAGGTTAATTTGAAATGTTTTAATAATCTTTTGTCGTGTTCTAATGAAGTACACTTATTTTGATGTGTTGACTAACACACTAAAGCACATGTAACATACTTGATTATAACGGTTTTTCAATATTACATTTAAAGTTAATATATTTTAAATGTACTAAATTATAGCTTCATCATTATAAATAAACACATCATATACAAGTATCAATAGAAATGCCATTAAAGTATACTTTAGTGTATCATAAATGCTTGTCAGTGCATTCAACAGTAACACTTTAACCATATTTCAAAGACAATAGAAGTAATTATGACATTACCCATAAAGATGCACTTAAGTGGGTCAAAAAGCACTCTAAATTTCCGCTAACTGCATTTAATATAAATTTAAACTACAGTATAACACATATTAATTTAATTACAAATAATATGCAATTAAATATAATTCATTTCACAGGTAAGTATATTCTTTTAAAATTAACATTACTTCTGTGATTAGGAATCTTTTTTTTAAGTATGCTAAAGTGTACATCATTTTCACTCTGGCAAATACAAGTAGTTATGTAATATGCCATTGAACAAACACTGCTGAATACTGTACACACACTTCAGTAAGTATGAGTAGTATGGTATTGGTTATTTCAAATGTATCCACAGTGTTCCTCTGAGTAAAGCACTTAAAGTGCACCAGAGGGACCGTCCTGTCTTTGTAGTAAGTATACTGTACTTTGGATACAAATGACGAATATCTGTGTCATTTTACAGCCACGGGCTGCATCACATATCAAACATTTTTGGCTAATTATAGCTTCATCATTATAAATAAACACATCATATACAAGTATCAATAGAAATGCCATTAAAGTATACTTTAGTGTATCATAAATGCTTGTCAGTGCATTCAACAGTAACACTTTAACCATATTTCAAAGACAATAGAAGTAATTATGACATTACCCATAAAGATGCACTTAAGTGGGTCAAAAAGCACTCTAAATTTCCGCTAACTGCATTTAATATAAATTTAAACTACAGTATAACACATATTAATTTAATTACAAATAATATGCAATTAAATATAATTCATTTCACAGGTAAGTATATTCTTTTAAAATTAACATTACTTCTGTGATTAGGAATCTTTTTTTTAAGTATGCTAAAGTGTACATCATTTTCACTCTGGCAAATACAAGTAGTTATGTAATATGCCATTGAACAAACACTGCTGAATACTGTACACACACTTCAGTAAGTATGAGTAGTATGGTATTGGTTATTTCAAATGTATCCACAGTGTTCCTCTGAGTAAAGCACTTAAAGTGCACCAGAGGGACCGTCCTGTCTTTGTAGTAAGTATACTGTACTTTGGATACAAATGACGAATATCTGTGTCATTTTACAGCCACGGGCTGCATCACATATCAAACATTTTTGGCTTCAGAATGAGCCAACTGTTAATCCCATGCACCGTCCTAATCCTACAGCTGTTCCTCATCACCTCGCAGCACTCTCTGCCGAGTCCTGTACGGCCCAAGTCGGCGCTCACATGAAGGGGAGGCGTCTGATCTGTGGAAGCTCTTCTAACAGTCTTTGTATGACAGTCTCAGAAACTGCGGTCACAATCGATGCACTTTTAACCGAAGCCCTCAGCGTAACTTTATCTAATTGTGATCTTACAGACTATAATACGACTGGTCAAGAGCGGTCATTTGCATCATTTGCAGTGTCTAAGTATTGCTTCTGTGAAGAACTTTCTCACGGGTAAGAAACTGAACATAGTACTGCTGACATTAGTGTGTTTGTGAGCTCTGCTGTACACATGGCAGTCAAGCGCTCTGCTCTACTGATTATAATTGGGAGACGATTCCATGACTGCACACATCTTCCTCGAGCACACTGGGATGAAGTGATCCAGCACTCGAGACGTGTTTTTCTCTGGCAGTGCTGTGGAATTAGAGCATGTCACCATTATAAACATGGACCCCGAGGGAAGTTGCTCGTCAAAGCAACAGCAGGAGTTCTGTGAAAATATTTAAACAGTAAGAAGCAACTTCTGAGGTGAACACTCATGCCACTTCCCTGCTTTTCTAAATAACCTAGAAATTATTTAAAGAAGGTCTTCAAGAGTCTTTAAAGATGAGCCTGAAGCAGTGGGCAAAAGAGACTCTTCCAGAACATCAGAAAGGACTGGAACAGAACTCGAAAGTTTCTCTCGTTTTATTCTTTCTTACATAAACATTTCTTCTTCGTCATACACAGATACGTCTTTGGTTAGAATTTTAAAAAACCACTGTCAGGATTTACTAAAGGCACGCAGTGAAAAAATCATCATGAATGATGTTCTGCATGCGTCTCTGCACTGGATTATGGCTAGTAAAATATTTATTTCCAAGCACAAGTACACTATAAATGCAAATCAGTGCACTGGCAGTGTTAAATAGTGAACTATAAAATAAATTATAGTGTTTACTAGGACAGCTTTATACAATTTCATGACTGACCCCTTAAATAGTGTGCTATATTAGGAATAGTGAGCGTTTTCTATCCTGGTACTGTATATCCTAACGCTGTCTGTCAGGAGAGAACCAAGTCATTAAACTGTCTCAGCATCTTTTGATTGTCAAGAAGTGAAACCTCAGTATTTTCCCAGTGTCTGAGGGTCTGTGTTTTTACCTGTTCATGCGAAGTTAATATTTGTCTGGAAGTCTCTCTGTGACTAAACATAAACGATACGGTGCCAGCTTCCACTGTGTAGAAATGAAAAGGGTTTGGATTGAGGTCATCTGATGTGAGCGGAGTTGCATGAATGGTTTACAGTGGATAGCCGCCAGGAGCTGAACTGAGCCGCTCTGTTAGGGACTGTTACGCATTACGGCCCACCGCGGGGTCAGCATCAGCTTCCGGGCAAGAGCTGTAATCCTCCTGCAAATTTATCCTGAAAATTACAGGGGCTGCACTCGGCTCTGAAGAGCATAAGACACTCAGAATGGGCTTCTGATGGATCGCTGGAAAGTTCTGGGTATAAGCGAGGATGTTGTGTAGACTGGCACACACAGGCCAAGCGATTAAGTTGATTCCTGCCTGGTCTATTTATCACGGTTTGTCTCACCTCTACATCAACATGAATGAATTTTATTGAGCCCAAGACTGAGAAAACAGTCTACTGAGGTGGGGAGTTCAGGGATGTTAGCCAAACGTGTCAAAGCGTATTCCAGACAAATATACCACTTTTTCACCCCTCTCTAAAAATACTATAGTTAAGCCAGTCTAAAAAGGCTTCAAAGTGGTATTGCATTGCATTGCATAAAGTCTGGTCCACAGTCTATTCCATGAGTGTCCAATCTTGGGTTTAGCTCCAACTCGCTCCAATGCACCTGCCTGGAAGTTTCCAGTGATCCTTAAGACCTTGATTAGCTGCATGGTTCAGGTGTGTTTGACTTGGACTGGAGATAAACTCTGCGGGATAGTGGCCTTCCAGAAGCAGGACTGGACATCCCTGGCCTATCCCATCAAAGAATGCCCCACTTTTGATGGGAACTGGACGTCTGACAAATGCCAAGTCACCAATTACTGACTATCTGATGCATGCTGTAAACAACACTGGCAAGTGCTAGCGGTTGGCTGGATTCGTGCAAGTTATGGGAGTCATGGGGTACCACTGGTCCACTCTGCATTTGCCAAGGTTTGTCCAGTTAAGGGCACTGCATCTTTGAAAGCTACTTAGTTTTATTAAAAGCACTTTTTAGTTTCTGTCTTCCTGTTAAAGTGAGTGGCTCAAACTAAGCTACAATGTGGACCAGTGGCTACATGAGGGATAAACCTGAAAATGGATAATCAAAGATGCTCAAACATATACTCTATCTTGTTGCTAAGTGCAGAAGAGCTGATTGTAGCATCCAGGATAATGTTTGTGTACAAAATGCATAACATGCAAATGAAAACAGTCTATGACCACCCAAGTGGAGAGCGGCAGCAAGACATAAACCTAACCTTAAGACCCTAAGCAGGGGTGTCCAATCCTGCTCCCGGAGGGCCAGTGTCCTGCAGAGTTTAGCTCCAAGCACAATTAAACACACCTGAAGAAGCTAATCAAGGTCTTCAGGATTACTCGAGACTTCCAGGCGGGTGTGTTGGGGTAATTTGGAGCTAAACTATGCCGGACATTGACTCTCCAGGAGCAGGTTTGGACACCTCTGCTTAAGACCCTTACCCTAAAATTTTACTAGTTGATTGGAATGTTGTTCAAGTACCAACAAGGATGTTGATACAAGAGCATGTCGTACATATCCTAGGGTGGTGTAGTCTAGAAGTTAAAGCTCTGGGCTGCTAACCAAAATGACGTAGGTCCAAACTAAGGTGTGATCCATGAATTATGATCACAGTGCTCTGGCACTTATCGTAAGGTTACTTCAGGAGGATGGGAATACTGAACCAGTGTACTGTAAGTCACGTTGAATCATGAATGACAAATTAGGAGATTACCTCCTGTTTTTGTTTCAGTGGCCGTGAACCGTACGGGTGTATTTTTATCAGGGCAAGGGAGTGCAGCAGGAGCTCATGGCGGATTATTTTAAGTGTGTCCCTTAATCATTCCTGCTTGACATGCTCTCACTGATAGTCAGACCTTCTCAGAGCAATGCAGGAAGGCCTGTCGTTTCCCTCCGTTCATGTCAATGTCACCACTCTTTCACGGAAAGGTTTTACATATCTATATGCAGCCGACACCATTAGCAAACCCGTGCCCATACTTATATATCATCAAACATGCCGCCTCATGCACGCGGAGCTGTAAACACTCCTAAACCACTGCAGGCCTAAAATAACCCCCGGTGAACTTCTGCAACATTGCCCACTGAATGAAGAATGACCTTGTGCAGGGGAGTGTTTGTGTGTGGGACGACAGAGGAAGATATGCCATTCCTAGCATGACGTAGTTTCTGTTTTTGGCTCCAAGAGAAAGTAAATTATTTTAAAGGGGTCATGAACTGCCTCTGTTTTTTATTTTATTTTGTACTGTTCTCTGAGGTCCCCTTATAATGTTATCAAGATTTTTACATCCAAAAAACATCATAGTGCATCCGGAAAGTATTCACAGCGCTTCACTTTTTCCACATTTTGTTATATTACAGCCTTATTCCAAAATGGATTAAATTCATTCTTTTCCTCAAAATTCTACAAACAATACACCATAATGACAACATGAAAGAAGTTTGTTTGAAATCTTTGCAAATTTATTAAAAATAAAAAATGAATCACATGTACTGCACATAAGTATTCACAGCCTTTGCTCAATACTTTGTCGAAGCAAGTTTGACACCAATTACAGCCTCAAATCTTTTTGGGTATGATGCGCCAAGCTTTGATAATCATCATTCATGATCATCATGACAGAATCGGTAGGCAGGACTAAACAGGCAGCTATGTAGAAGCAGGTGTTGATCATCTTCTGCGGAGGCAGTGCTTATCCACACACTATTGCATCACAGAGTTGTATATTCCACAACAGTGTTGGGGAAAGTTACTTTTAAAAGTAATGCATTACAATATTGCGTCACTCTCTAAAATAGCAACTAATTACATTACTTAGTTACTTTTTATGGAAAGTAATGTTATATTACTTTTGAGTTACTTTTTAAATCTGGGCAGGGCTTGCTTGTTTTTAATATAAAAAAGTTCTTATTTTTCAAGCGTAAAAGCCCTTTCATAATAAAAGTGAAATAAATACGCCTCAGGCTGAGGGACTGTAAATTCACGTCTGTACAGTAGAGGGCGCAGCTCAAAAAAATAGCATGAAGAATATGGCGCAGGTGAAGAAAGTTCAACACTATTCAGCAATAACAAAAATGAAATACAAATGTCATTTTTGCTTATTAGTATGGTTGAATTGGATCATCGAAGGTCAGTAGCAAAGACATTTATTAATAAAATGCGATTAATAATAATAAAAATAATAATGCATTTTATTTAATGGCGACCTTTCAAAGCACCGAAGGTACACCCATGGTAGTTAGTCGAATCCGAGGTACCACAAGATAAATTGAAGATGAGGATCTGAGAGCACGTGAAGGGGTGTAAACATGAAGAAGTTGAGTAAGGGTATTGGGGTGCAAGATTATGAAGTGCCTTGAAAGTAGCAAGATTTTGAATTCAACTCGATATTTTACTGGAAGCCAGTGCAATTGCTGAAGAACTGGAGAAATGTGCTCAGTAGAGGGAACACGAGCTGCAGAATTCTGAACCAAATGGAGCTTATGTAGCAATTTAGAGGGAACACCAGTGAGAAGGGCATTACAGTAGTCTATACGTGAAGTGACTAGTGCGTAAACAAGAACTGCTGTATTATTGGTTGAGAGAAAGGGACGGAGATGGTTTATATTACGCAAGTGGAAATATGCAGTCTGCGTGATATTATTAATTTGAGTTTCAAAAGATAGTGTGCTATCCATGATAACACCCAAACTTTTAACCTGAGAGGAAGGACAGCTTGCATTGTTGTCAATGTACAAAGAAAAACAATTAGATTTAGCCAAAACAGATCTAGTGCCAACAAGTAGGGCCTCAGTTTTGTTGCAATTTAACTTCAGGAAGTTAGCTGAAAGCCAATCTTTAATTTCAGCTAAACAGCTGGACAAAGATGGTGGAGGAAAAGAACCAGTGGGTTTGGCAGACAGGTAAAGTTGGGTGTCATCCGCATAACAATGAAAATGAATACCATGTTCCTCAAAATATAACCAAGAGGGAGTATATAAATAATGAAAAGAAGCGGGCCCAAAACAGAACCCTGGGGAACACCAGTGGTGACTGTAGATGTTCTTGATCTGAAACTTTTTAATTGAATACGCTGAGTGCGTCCAGAGAGATACGACCTAAACCAAGTCAGAGCAGTGCCAGTAATCCCAATAGAAGCTAACCTGTCGAGAAGTATCTTATGTGAGACAGTATCAAAGGCAGCGCTCAAGTCAAGAAGGACAAGTATGGTTAAAAGCCCAGAGTCAGCTGCCAGCAACAGATCATTGGTTATTCTGACAAGAGCAGTCTCAGTGCTATGGTGGGGACGAAAACCAGATTGCAATTGTTCATACAAATTATTATTAGAGAGATGTTCATGAATTTGAATCGCAATACACTTTTCCACTATCTTAGAGATAAATGGTAAATTTGAAATTGGACGAAAATTATCAAAGTAAAATGGATCAGCCCCTGGTTTCTTAAGTATGGGAGTAATAATAGCAGATTTACGAGATGGAGGTACAGAACCAGAAACAAGTGAAGTGTGAACAATTTTAGTAATCAATGGCGACGGCTGGTAAACAAGCTTTCACTAAAGGAGTTGGTAGAGGATCTAACTGACAAGTCGAAAATTTAGATTTATTCATCAGATTAAATACATAAATGATATTTGTCTTATTTAACATTTAATTATTGCAGGTTTGTATAATATTCTGAGTTTGCATTTGACTGTTTTTATTCATTTTGAGGAATACTGAATCTGTTTTTGTGCAGGTGATAAGTAAATATATGTTCATATTTAGACTAGAACTACAGTAAGATCATGTTCAAACACAACGCCTCTGCACTTACTCCTGATTTCTGTCACCATGGCAATGCCAGAGCTGTCAGTCAATACATTGGAAACAAAGTAACTGGCATTACTTATTTGAAAAAGTAACTCAGATAATTCCTTCTAAATTAATTAATGCGTTACTTTACTAGTTACTTAAAAAGTAATTGGATTACGTAACTCGCATTACTTGTAATGCATTGCCCCAAATACTGTTCCACAAGCTGTTGTTTGGCAGACTGGCTTCAGTATAAGCTGTTTTTAGACTAACGAGAAAGATTTGAGTTCTGAAACTTACAGGATGCTTTTATAGCACAATGAGCTCTTATATCTCAAAAGATCAAGGGAATTTTGGTTTCTCATTTCAGGACCCCTTTAAAGAAATGAGACCTCTGTATGCAAGATTTTGCATTCAAAGAGTGTAAGTTAAGCATTCCTATTGCACATACTTACTATGTGACTAAAACCCTTAACATTAAGTACTAAACTTAAGTGTGTATTTTTTTGGTAGGATATGTCTTCTCTCAGGTCCAGTGGAAGCTTAAATGCTTCCCATGAGCACTTTAATGAGTCCTCAAGCAGAACCAGGCCATGAGCTTGCCTCCTCAGATCTCAATGTGTCTTTCTCTTTCTGGCTTGGCTTCGGTCTGCGGAGAGAGTCCCAAAGTCCCATAACCCCTGCACACACTCCATCATGTCACCCTCTTTCATACGTGCATCAGATAAAACGTCTGGAAAGTCTTTTTTGGTGCCCTTTGTGGATCCGGTATACATTTGTTGGGGTCGCCCATGTGAGTCATGTCCTCTCCATTATGACGCCTTTCTTCTAATAAGGCAAAAACACCAGCGGGTGACCTGTGCTGCTTTATCCTGTTTCATCAACACCCCTGATGCTGCTGCTGCTATTTATGCATTAACACAAATGGATAACTGTTTGGAGACTTGGTAATGGATACAAGGTCAAATAACATGAATTAATAATAATACACACTATTAATGGAGCTTGATTGAAGGTGGGGCCGTGTCATAGCAACCTTGTATGTTTCCCAAAAGCATGGTTAGCTAACTATTGTTTGCTTTTGGATTTTCTTTTGTGAATTTACTTATTTCAACTTTGAAACCAGTTTTTTTTTTAAGTGAAATATGATACCTTTGCAAAAGACCTCAATTCTTAAAAAATATATGCAGCTATATAATTTAAGACTAATTTGTACTCTGTGAGAAAAACTGATATTAAAAATAAACGAAAAATAAATTAAAAAATATATATAATAATAATTAAATAATTGCCGTTTATATTATAAAGCCAAAAGGAAAAAAATATATTAATTTAAAAAAGTGATTTCCACATCAAAAACATGGATCCAAAGCAAAAACATAAAAAAAGACAAAAATATCTCAAATATATTAATATTAAAAGTCATTTAAATTTATTATGTTATTATAAATAAAAGAATAAAAAAAACATCTTGCCGTCAACATAATATAATGCTTACCCTTGTGAATTTAAATGAATTAACCTTTGATTTATACCAGGGTTTTTCAAATTTTGATGTAAAGGACCCCCAAATATATTTGATCCTCTTACCAACTACCTCACTTCTTAAAATATAAATGCAGTTATATAATTTAGGACACATTTGTACCCTGAGAGAAATATAGTGTGGTATTTAAAATTAAATTGAATAATTGGTATTTATGTTGTTATACTGAATTTTTTTTTTTTTAAACCTATTAATTAAAAATAATTAATTATAAATATTGATCCAAAGTTACATACATACATAAATAAATAAAATAATCAATCCTCAGAATTTTTTATTGGTCCATAAAAAAAAACAACCTTTTCATATATTCATTCATGAATTACTGATCTGTTTAAATGACTCAATAAAGTTAAGAGTCTTAATTACTATGTATGTTGACAGGGAAACAGAGAGACTGAATATTAAAAGTAATTTATAATTTTATTATAAATAAAATAACAGCACATCAGGTTCAGAGGTCCACTGCTGAAATGAATGAGTTTGTGTGTCTGTAGAACTCAACAGGGATCTGATGAAGCTGATAACAGCTCATATAAAGGTCCTGTCGTGGTGTGTGTCACGTGAGCGTTTACAACTCTGTCTGTCTGAGTTCCTTCAGTGAGCGCATCACTTCCTGCAGTGATTCCTGGCCGAGCTGCTTCCCTGCTCTCGTCCGCACGCTCACACTCCTTCTCTCCCACCACTGCATGACAAACACAGGGAGAGGTTTGTTTATCTGACCTTTTCCTAACAGGCCCCAGAACACTCATTCTTTACACATGTACCAGCAGGGAACAATTAAACCATTAAAACACTTAAAGGTGAAGTGTCATTTCTGCACCGCATACAACTGCACAAATAAACTGCGACACGAGGAAGCATTTCTGTATGAAAACACATCAGAATGAATCTGTACCGAATATATAATTGTACTGTGCGAGCTGTGTCGAGCGGATTTTCTTATTTAAGGTGCTTCCACGATCATCATCAATATCAGCCATGAATCCAGCTTCCCTCAGTCTGCAGACCACCTTAAACCACAGCAGAATGCATCACACACCCATAAACTGTTTATAATGATATTAAGTTTGTCTCCCTCTTTTCCTCGCTTTCCGTCGCTTTTAAATAGCTGTGCGCAATTTACTTTTACTTTTGAATTAGTGGCAGTTCGGCATCAATTGCTTGAATGCTACAAAAAAATACAATGTCAAACTCACTTTAGCCTATATATAAAAAATAGAACTTTTATTAACAAAACAAATACACCATGCTATAGGGCAGGCTATGCCTAATATAAAATAACCAATAACTTACATAAAGTTTAAATAGGTATACAAAACTGGAAATAGGCTAAGTAAACATGTGTCTCACCCCACTCTTCTTGTCAGTCAGCTCGACTCACTCTTCTTGTCTCTCACCTCACTCTTCTTGTTTGTCTCACCTCACTCTTCTTGTGTCTCACCTCACTCCTCTTGTCTGTCTCACCTCACTCTTCTTGTCTGTCTCACCTCACTCTTCTTGTCAGTCAGCTCGACTCACTCTCCTCACTGGAGAAATGAAATCTGATCT
>NW_015540908.1:912673-913327 GCF_001515605.1 Sinocyclocheilus anshuiensis
GCGAGCTTCGCCGAGCGGATTTTCTTATTTAAGGTGCTTCCACGATCATCATCAATATCAGCCATGAATCCAGCTTCCCTCAGTCTGCAGACCACCTTAAACCACAGCAGAATGCATCACACACCCATAAACTGTTTATAATGATATTAAGTTTGTCCAGAGCGTTGTGTTTCCTCTGACCTCCTGTCTCTGCGTCTCACTGCTGCCCCCTACAGGCAACACCATCACCTGCGCTGGCGACAACCAGAAAGGCCTGAGAAAGACAGAAAATTCGTACTGTAACAATTAAAAAAAAACACTGAACTCACACTCACACACACACACATTTACTTAGCTATCTAAATGGGGACATTCCATAGGCGTAATGGTTTTTATACTGTACAAACTGTATTTTCTATCGCCCTACACCAACCCTACCCCTAAACCTACCCCTCACAGGACACTTCCAGCATTTTTACAAAAAAAAAGTTCCCAAAGGGAGGTTTTTGGAGATTTTGTCAGGTTTAGCTCACTTTTTGTACAAATTTGTCCCCAAAATATGGTTAAGTAGGTACACACACACAGACACACTCTCTCTCTCTCTCTCTCTCACACACACACCCACACTCTCTCTCACACACACTCACTCACTCACTCACACACACACACACACAC
>NW_015540908.1:913462-916414 GCF_001515605.1 Sinocyclocheilus anshuiensis
CACACACACACACACTCGCTCACTCACACACACACACTCTCTCTCTCTCTCACATGCACACACTAACTCACTCTCTCACACAAACACGCACACACTCACTCTCTCTCTCGCACACAAACACTCACTCGCACACGCACACACGCTCACTCTCTCTCACACACACACACTCGCTCGCTCGCTCACTCTCACACACACACTCGCTCACTCTCACACACACACACACACACACTCGCTCACTCACTCGCACACACTCGCTCACTCTCACACACACACACTCACTCACTCACTCTCACACACACTCGCTCACTCACTCTCACACACACACACTCGCTCGCTCACTCACTCACTCGCACACACACTCGCTCACTCTCACGCACAAACACACACTCACTCACTCACTCTCACACACACACACACACACACTCTCACACACTCTCTCACACACACACACACACACACACACACACACACAGTGTTTTTGTTTTCTTTGAACGATGCAATTTGATGTGGTGCGGCTTATACTCTCAAGTGCAACTTATTTCTCAGAAAAAGTGACAGTAAAGATATTTGTTACAAAACATTTCTATTTCAAAATACATGTTGTTCTTTTAAATTTCTATTCAGCTGTGAATCCTGAAAAATAAAATGCATCAAGGTTCCCACAAAAATATTGTGCAGCACAACTGTCTTCAACATTAATAATAATCAGAAATGTTTCTTGAGCAGCAAATCAGCATATTAGAATGATTTCTGAAGATCATGTGACACTGAAGACTGGAGTAATGATGCTGAAAATACAGCTGCGCATCAATTACATTTGATTATATATTCACATAGAAAACAGTTACTTTATAATAGGGTTGTGACGGTGAGGAAATTTTCCCACCGGTTAATCGACATGTGACAACATCGGTAATACCGGTATCACCGCGTGGGGCGGGGCGTTCCCTCTTTTCCTTGCTTTCCTTCGCTTTTAAATAGCTTGTAAAAGCGGATAATAATATTTCACAATATTACTGTTTTACTTCTGATCAAATAAACGCAGCCTTGCTGAGCAGAAGAGATTCAAAAATATTTCAAAAACAAACTGACCTCATATCTTAGTATATATGTGACCCTGGAGCACAAAACCAGTCATAAGTGTCAATTTTTTGAAATTGAGATTTATACATGATCTGAAAGCTGAATAAATAAGCTTTCCATTGATGTGTGGTTTGTTATGATAGGACAATATTTGGCCGAGATACAACTATTTGAAAATCTGGAATCTGAGGGTGCAAAAAAAATCAAAATATTGAGAAAATCATCTATAAAGTTGTCCAAATGAAGTCCTTAGCAATGCATATCACTAATCAAAAATTAAGTTTTAATATATTTACGGTAGGAAATTTACAAAATATCTTCATGGAACATGATCTTTACTTAAAATCCTAATGATTTTTGGCCTAAAAGAAAAATGGATCATTTTGACCCATACAATGTATTGTTGGCTATTGCTACAAATATACCCCAGCGACTTAAGACTGCTTTTGTGCTCCAGGGTCACATATGGGTAACTGATGCAATGGACAATGGACTTATCCACATCAAGGTTAAATATTATATGAATGTATAACAGAAAGTGAATATCTCAAGTGTGAGTTTTCACCATTTAGCTTCACTAGTTTATTTTGTACAGACATGTAGAGTGACAAATTAAGTTTTCATGCAGTGTCTGGCCAGAAAACATGCATCTTTCTGCCGGCCTCACCTTCCGTCCATAAAACGCCCCGTCTCTGGGACAAACACGACAGAGAGAGGCGTTACAGAGGAAAACCTGGAATGTGTCAGTGTACGGCTTTGGCCCTGGAAACGCTAATAAAAGAATCTGCTGTAAACATCTAATTCAGTAATCCCAAAACATGCAGCATTAGTTAGTGCTAGGAGAGATATTACTGTTTCCCTGTTTAACCCAAAGACACCAGACAACCCGGCCTGGAAACCACATCCATCATCATAAAGCAAGGGCCTTGGGCATGTTATACATTTAAGGGATAGTTCACCCAAAAATTGACGGTAGCTACGGATTTCCATAGTATTTTTTCCATACCAATATCTTCTTCAGGTTTTCATTTTTGGGTGAACTATCCCTGGTTGAAGAGCTCCTGTAGTGTGTAGTGTGCTTTATATACGGCATACTCTGAATCATTTACTTTCTACGCTCGTGACCTGCTCACCTCATTCCACACTGTGACCCTGATCAACATTAATGAATCTCTGACACGCTAGCCGTCTGTTTGGACCTGTCCTACGCTTACGCCGTGTGTTTCCTAATATATATACATACTGTATGTTGGTACAAGTATAGACAGGATCTTACAATCCCCACAGAACTGCAGGAACACAAACAGCCTCCGACACGTGCGATTGTTAACTAAAACTATCAAAAATTGTTTTCAAAAATTGAAATAAAATTTTAATAATAAAACAATAAATATTACATAAGAAATGTAAAAAATACTAAATTCTGCTATTCCTTTTAACTGAAATATGCTTAAGTTAAAGTATAAAAATGACAAAAAAAAATGTATGCTAAACAGAAATATTGTACACAAACAAAATATACATTTATAAAACCTAAAAAAATAGAAATGTTGCCTTGGCAGCTATCCAAGTGAAATATGTTTAATTTGAAGAACTAAAATTACTAAAACAGAAATAAAAATGAAGAGAAATAGAAATAAAAAAAAAATCCTGAAATGTTGCCTTTGTCATCTAACTGATATAACTAAGTTTAAGTTACTTAAAATAAAACTTAAATAAAAATAAATTAAAGTTAAATTGAATTGAATTAGATATAAGATGACAAATATAAGCTTAACACTCAAATTAGAAATGTCGCCTTGGTAACTATCTAAAATAAATAAGTTTAAATAATAAAATGACTAAAACATAAATATATAAATATATAAA
>NW_015540908.1:916424-919757 GCF_001515605.1 Sinocyclocheilus anshuiensis
AAATATTAGATGAAAAACAAACTTAAAAACAAAAATCCAGGATTCGTACAGAAACTGCTAAATGAAATTCCAGGACTTTCAAGAACTTTTCAAGCACTACTTCTTTGGTTTTCAAGGACTAAAATCAGAGATCACAATATTGTTATTATCTTTCAAATTCTAATAAATAAACTAATAAAACAAAATGGTACAAATAACGTGCAGCACATGCAAAGCATGCAATGACTGTGGCAACTCTAACATTTGAAAGGATACTATGGCAAAGCTATCGCTTTCCTTATTCAAAGTTATTTTTTTTTCATGAATATATGATTAACCTGAAGAGTAAAAGCTTCATCATACACTTGTGAAGTCATGAGCTATATCACGCTCGCAGACACTATACACTTAGCTCACGAGATGAGACTAAATACAGATACTTGGTTCACTAGATTGCAACAATATTTTAAAACTATTTTAAGAAATATTCAATGACAAAATATTTGTCTTTTAATCACAAAAAGCTGAGCTGTATGTAGTTGTATTTTGAAATATTTTAACTAATCTAGAGCCGTAACAAGAGTTATTTTTGTAATCAAGTAATCTACTGATTATTTTGACAATTGAGCAATCTAATATTTTTTAGTAATAAAAATAAGTGAAAAACAGGCTTTAGTATCACTACATTTATATACTGTATATATATACATATTAAACTAACGATGAGACAATAATTGGTTCAAAAAAGTATCAAAACCAAGTAATCGCAAGGCTTTATTGAACAACACTGTTAAAATAAACTAATACATCTATGACCAGCTTAAGTACATTAAGTATTATAACAAATACCTGCAGAGATTCACTTTACAGCGTGACTCAATGACGTTTAAATCCATTTAATTTTAATATTTGGCCACAAGCAAACTCAGAGCGAGGGTTTGAACTTTTATTTTGAAATCGCGAGACGCGACGTACAACACATCGCATATGTAGAAATATGATTATGTATTCTCCTGTGTTGAAATAGGTTTATAAATGATTTACGTTACAAATCTAGTGAGATAACGCGCACTGTTTTCCCAGATGAACGTTAAGCAACCCAAACTCACAGATAGACCTGGGCGATAAAACGGTATCGGTATTTATCGACGGTACACCTTCTTCGATAATGATATAATAAACAGTTTAAACTTTTAGAAAACACGTCGCAAATTTGTGGAGGTTTATTCCTTTTCACTGCGTCTCATATGTTTTTAAAAGCAATCTGCGTGATGGGCGATTCGGCTCTTTGGATTAAGCAATGCATAAATACATGACGCTGTTTTGTTCATAATTGTTTATGCAATTTATGAAATTATATTTGATTTATATGAGTTAATTTAGACATAATGCGCGTTTTTTATAGACTATTACTTCCTTGCGTTGAACATTTAAAATGTGCTGCATTATGTTGCTCATTGCGCCCTCCTGTGGCCTCGGGAGACAAGCCAAAAGTTGAACCTATTTAATCTGCATATAAAACATTAGAAATGAGATATTTGTCTAATTTTAATTTTGTTTTTGACTGTTAAAACAAAAAAATATTTGTCGTTTGTCTCAATAAATTGAGTTAATTTAAAAATACAGTGGTTAAATGTAAACATTTTTTTCTATCGCTCTTTGTTTTAAAAAAGGTTATAAAAAATGTCAACACTTGTGTTTTTTGATATGATTGATCCTTTTGCAAAAACGACTGAATTGCTTTGAAGCTGTACCTGCTCAGGTGTGCAGAAGATGTGCGAGTGGTCCTGGCAGAAGCGCCGGACTCTGGTTAAACCCCCCAGCGCCCCCGAGTGTTTGTTATGGTGCAGCGCGCCAAAATCTGCTCGAACCCGCTGCTCCAACATCACACTGCACACAGGACACCATTCAAACGAAGAAATAATCTGACAACTGTCTTACGATTTGAGAGAAGTTATGTAAATTAAATGACACACTTTATAATAAACACACGGTCCAAACGTTTGTGGTTGGCGAGACTTTTTAATGTTTTGAGAAGTTCTGCTCACCTAGGCTGCATTTAATTGATCAAAAATACAGTAATATTGTGAAATATTATTACAATTCTCAACTTTTACTTTTCTTCGAAAATCTCAAAAAATGCTTTACTTGTCGAGTATACAGTAATATTTGATCCATCAGGCTTTTGTGGCTCATATACAGTGAAAATATGGAGGAAAAAACAGCTACTTTTTATTTTGAGAAATATGCAATTTGGTGCAGATGCTGATTTTTATATGATCTCAAAGTAAGATGGAATTCTGATGCTTGTAATGTAAATCAATGAGATCTTTATGACAGTATATATGATATAAATATGAGTCGTCACTCTATATCTCCAATAATATTTCTTAGTAAGATGAGATTTAAATGATCCAAACATATAATGCAATGCAATCTAATCTGAGAGATGAAGAAATAAACGCTCCTCAGAAGCCTGATGATCAGATTTGAAAGATACAAATGAAACAAACTGTGCTTGAAGGTTTTTTTTTTTAAGGTTAATGCAAGTCTAAAGTAGGCTAGGCTGTAAATGTAAATGCTGTAAATGAAACTTTCTTTGTTTCTTATTGAAGCTACAAAAGCCCTTCAGTCAAGAGCAGTGAGTGATCTGGTCTTTTGTAGTTTGATTAATATTAAGCACACAGTCAGGAATATTAGCCCGCTGTCACTTTAAGAGCGCACGGATCCAACGAATGTATTTTCATTCTCAACTCTTTACGTTCATTTATGACCGACGAGGGTTTACGTGAATAATCACTAAGCGCCGCATTAGTTTAGGCGCGCACCTTGAGCTAAAAGATGACTTTACGCTTTACATGTGCGTCTCTGAGCACGTCCCATTCTGCAGAAGTTACACGATTTCACTGATTTGAAAACTGAGCTTTTATGGAGGAACGAAAGCGCAGCGCTGGAAAGGGGGTGGAATGGGGCGCAATAATTGTTTTAACTCGATTATTGTTTTTTCATAACTGTTGGAGGCCAAAATCGAAATTGAAACTGTATTTCGATTAATTGCACAGCCCTACGCTAGATGCAGTGCTAATATCAGGGGCTGGAAAGAGAAGAGACAGCGTTTACTTGTTCCTTGTTAACGCTCTAAGGCAAAACTCTTAAACAATCAAAAGCTTGTACCTGTCTGCCCTCCAGTGAGTCAAAACCCAGCAGCTGCAGTTCACACAGTCCTCCACCAGAGGGAGACTTAGATCCCACAGATCTCCATTCACTCTGTACACCACTGCACCTTTAACACACACACACACACACACACACACACACACACACACACACACACACACACACACACACACACAC
>NW_015540908.1:923863-948847 GCF_001515605.1 Sinocyclocheilus anshuiensis
TGATCCTTCAGAAATCATTCTAATATGCTGCTGTATTATTAGAATTATCAACAGTTGTGCTGCACAATATTTTGTTGGAAACTGCGATACTTTTTTCAGGATTCTTTGATGATTAAAAAGTTAAAAAGAACAGCATTTATTCAAAATATCAATCTTTTCTAACAATATAAATCTTTGCTATCACTTCTTATCAATTTAACACATCCTTGCTGAATAAAAGTTTTAATTTCTTTCAAAAAAAGAAAGAATACAAATTTACTGACGCCAAACTTTTGAACTGTAGTGCATATTGTTAGAAAATATTTATATTTTGAATACATGCTCTTCTTTTTAACTTTTTATTCATCAAAGAATCCTGAAAAAAAGTATCACAGGTTCCAAAAAAATATTTGCTCTTCTTTTTAACTTTTTATTCATCAAAGAATCCTGAAAAAAAGTATCACAGGTTCCAAAAACATATTTGGCAGCACAACTGTTGATAATTCTAATAATAAATCAGCATATTAGAATGATTTCTGAAGATCATGTGACACTGAAGACTGGAGTAATGATGCTGAAAATTCAGCTGCACATCACAGAAATAAATTACAGTTTAATGTATATTAAAATAGAAAAACACAACATAATAACATTTCACAATATTACATTTTTTCCTGTATTTTTGATCAAATAAATGCAGCCTTGATGAGCAGAAGAACCTCCTGTAAAAACATTAAAAATCGTTCTGATCCCAAACTTTTAACCGGTAGTGTATATAGTGTATATATTATATATATATATATATAGGCTTTGAAAATTGTATCATTGTGAGACCTTCAAGTCAAAAAAGTTTAAAACCACTGGCCTAAAGTATGGTTCATAGCAAGTCATGAGGTTTGAGGCTTATATTTACCGTTCACTCTGGGCCATCTGTAACGGCGAGGTCACACCAGCTGACCTTTGACCGTCCTGCCGTCAGCCAATCGGATGATCAGATCCTCTCTCCATGCTTTGTGCTTCTCCAGTCGCATTTAATCACAGATGGTTACACCTGCCTCTAGAAACAAATATATAAAATAGCCTGTGTTAAAGTAATACTTCAAGGTCAGAGAACTAAATTAATAGTTCTCTTGATATCAATGGCAGAATTATATCAGACTTTACATAGGAATATACAGTGAGGGTCACAAATGTGTGTGTTCTGCATTTATTTCATAACAAATTACCTATCAGAATATGAATATGAGTTGAACTAAAATGAATATTAATATGAGAATACATCAGGTTTTGGGTGTCTTTTGCTTGAATGAAAGCAGCACTGAAGCTTCAGTGGAAGATCAGTCACATTTCTTGTTCATTACACAGAATAACATTACTTTGAATTACATGTTTTTTTTTCTTTCTGCAAAAATCCTAAAATTAATCCGAACACATTTTGAACTTGATTTTTTAATGTGGTCTCAGACTTTTAATCCTCACTAGTACACTAGTCGTCATAGAGACCTTTTCGCACCTTTAGCAATGAACAAATGTCAAGCATAATAAACAGTGTTGGGGGTAACGCATTACAAGTAACGCGAGTTACGTAATCAGATTACTTTTTTCAAGTAACTAGTAAAGTAACGCATTACTTTTTAATTTACAAGAGAATATCTGAAAAGAAAAGCAAGTGCTATAAGGTGGAGAAGTGAAGGAACAGTTACTGGAAGGAAAGAGATAGTTAGCATATCTACTTACAAGTCATCCATAGACCACACACACACACACACACACACACACACACACTCTCTCTCATATTACAGCAATCGAACAGGATAACCACCTTTTGCCTTCTTTCATATTCCATGGATGTTTCTGGATCTCCACATTCTCCTCCTCCTAGTTCATCTTTAGGGTATCTGAAAACTTCTTTCACTGAGAAGAGTAGTGCTGTAACATGGGGCAGGGCGTGTCGGTGCATGTGTATTTTTACATGCGGTATAACTCTCACGTTGAGATTAGCAGGTGATGCAACTTGCTACACTTCCTATTTCACGTTGTACAGAGAGCATTCTGAGATGCTAATATCGAGGGGGGAGAAACGGTCTTTTGGGTGGGTTGAAAGGCCCACTGCCGAAACCAGCAGCAGGACGCTTTGTCCCAGGTAGAAGGGGTTCACGGTTAAGGGGCAAGGAACCTCTGGGAAACTGTGGGGAACGACGCGCGTGATGCTGGTTTGGGAATTGGAGGAGGGGCAGAGGGGAGGAAGGGCGGCGGGGTCTCTGATTTGGGGTGTGGAGGAGTAGGCGGTTGGGGACAGACAAATGAGGATGGGGTTCCCCAGCTGGGGATGAAGGAGTAGGTGTGGTTGGGGTAGAGGGTGATGGTGGTGTGGGACTGGGGCCTTCTCGAATTCTGCCCAGGAGGGGTGGAGGAACTCCCGGGGTGCCAGGACGGTGAAGAGGTGGGTTGTGGCGCAAGACGAACTGCTCTTTCACCGTGCCTGGGCGAGGGGGATCTCCTAACAAGGAAGGGAGTTGGGGTTTGCCGCCTCTGGGAGGGGCACTACCACCGCTACCTCCATGCCCCGCTCCATCAGGATGGAATTTGGCAGGTGGATAGGGTAGGACTCGGTCTATAGGTACAAGGACACCACCAACCATAACGGTGGAGTTTGAGGAAAGGGGGAAGTCTCTGGAAGGAGGAGGGGTTTGAGGGATGGGAGGAATGGAAGAGGGAAAAAACGGAGGGGGAGGATGGTGCTGAGGAATGCCATGAGAAGGTCGTATGGGGTCTTCGTTTGGATAGGGTGGCGGTGGATACTGCAAAGGGGGCGGAAGGTGAGCAGGAAGAGGAGGAGGGTGAGGAAGAGGAAGCGGAAGAGGAGGGACCAATCCCAACTCCTCAGAACTCTCATGGCTACGACTAGCAGGGTGATGTGGAGGCGGGGCTTCCATAAACTCCTCCTCTTCATACCAGGCCCCGCCCACTCTAGAACCCGCACTGCTCCCTCTTCTCAGGACTCTCCCAACCACGCGGATGCTTTCCACAGTTTGGATGCGGTTGCCATAATCAAGGGTTTCGATTGGTGCTCCCTCACTGGAGGATGAAGAAACAAGAGTCTCAATGCGATGGTAGTGGTCTCCATTGCCAGCTGAAGCTTTCCTTTCCTTGTCTTTCGTCCCATTGTCGGATCCTACACTTGGCTTTCGGGAGGATGCATTTTTCTCTCCATCTCCGTCCATCTTTGCCTTTATCTTCTGATCCTGCACTATGGCAGCTGATGGAACATTCAAACCCGGTACTTTTCTCTTCAACCCTTCTTCCTCTTTGGTTTTAGTCATGGCCTTGACCGGTTTAGTCGCACTTGGGCTAAAGGTGGCAAGTCGTGAGGGTGGTGGTGTGCGGTAATCCCGGTCTTTCCGCTCGTTTTCTCCCAGAGCCTCTCGTGGAGTGATCACGGCATCCCAGGGGTCACTGTGATAGGCTGTAGGTGAAAGGTTATGACCTCCAGACAGACCTGCACTCTGGGGTGCACCGAGTACATGGGGCGAGTCCATAATTTCATCTTGGGTGGGTGTGCTTCCGCTCTCATCTCGGACAGGGGTGCCATCCAGGTTATCCCCACCGACGAGGAGAGGGCTATTGCTGCCCACCTCATCCAAGCCAAGTCCGAGAGCACTGAAACCAGGATTTCCCTGGAGGAAACTGTTGATCTTAGACTCCAGGCTGGGCACTACCACAGCCTCGGTCTCACTTTCTTTCTTTCTCTCTTTAACTCGTTCCCTTTCTTTTTCTCTTTCCCTCTCTTTTACCTTCTCCCACTCTCTCCCTTTCTCTCGCTCAGACTCTCGCTTGAAATTGTTGCCTGTGGGCTTTAGGGCCTTCTGAGTTGTTGGGGTTGTTGTTGTGGAGGTTGTTGCAGCTGTGGTGACAGCTGAAGATGAAGAAGAGGCAGATGAAGACGGAACAGGGTCTGGAGTGGTGAGAGCGCCTGAACGAGCTGATGAAAGGAGAGAAGACAAACCTGCAAGATAGAGATTTAATAAGTATCAAAATAACTTCTGGTTCAAACAGGTTTCCCCCATCTTCCATCTTGACAAACAGTTCAGAAATCAATAAGAATGTAACAATTAGCCGCGAACCGGTTGAAAATGGCAAACAAATTGCAATATAATTGGAGTAGGAGTTTATATAGGAACTGACTGTCTTTAGAAAAGTTTACGTGGCATTTTCTTTTCATCTTGCTTCTGAACGATGCGTATTAAAATAGTGTTCATAAGCGCAGCTCTGCTTTGTTTACAGCGGTAACCAAAATAAATGAAAAAAAATATATATATAATTTTTTTAAATACATACACCCAAAAACAATGCATAAACAAAATGCATGCATGCATGCACAAATAATACAAAGTTCTAATTCAAAATGTCCAAGAATCTATATCGAAAACTTTCACTTTATACAAGAACACACTTACATGCTATGTTAAGCCCATTCTCAAAGCTACACTAAAACGAGTCCCGTTGAGATGTCAGTGTGTCACATAACAACACACACAGCCCTGCACACCTCCCGCACTGCCGCCTGACAGACGGGGCACCTCCAGAGCATTTTACACCCCAAACTCAAAGCTACGGCTTCATCGTTTCTCCTACAAACATTACATGTTGCCCTCTCTCAGCGGGCCGCCATTTTTCCGGAACTATCGCATCGTCACAGAGCAAGAAACCTGATTCGCCGAAGGAATTCGAAGGAGGGCGGGCTCTGCGTGAGAAACAACCAATGAGAAGCAAAGCCTGGCGTGCGTCACGAGCGTCCACTCAGTGCGCACGTAAATACATTTCCCGACAGCTAAACGCACGCCACATTCAACTAAACGGATTCTATGGAGTACTGAGAAAATAGACAACAGTGGAGGTTTATGCGCGGAAAACTACATCTATTTCGAACCAAAGCAACATGATATATTTAGAGAAACAAGCTCAAGTTAAACTCTTCTGCTCCATCACTTCTGCCTGATCTGATGCGTCTTTGTACGAGATAAAATACATAAATAAAAATCTACATGCACTCACAACACCACCCTGATATTTCTACAGGACCCTAGAGACGAAATGCAAAACGGATAAGATATAATCACAATTTTATAAGTGGATAATTAACAAACTAGTGCACTAGTGGGTGCTGTCTCCCGAGGGAGCCTTTATAGGGACATTGTTGATGTAAGCAATTATAGATAAGCGAAAAACTTTCAGAGCGTTGAAAAAATAGGATTGCTATGCAGAGTACAGCAAAAAGGTAACACTTAAATTTCAATTTCAATAAGCTCCATCTCAGCTCCAAGCAACTAAATCTGATGTTGGTGTCTGTTTGTATTATATTAAACCACATTCCTTCAATATTAGCTTTCAACGGCTTGGGTTCAGTGCAAAGACTGTATAAACTCGAATGTAAAGCGAGTGTTTTATATTTGCATGGTCACTGAAAAGGCTAACATTGGGGGAAATTAATAAGCATTCACTGCCATATGAAGCTTACAAAACTAAGCCAAATTCAACAAGTGCACAATGTTTCAGATATGAACACACAATCAAGTAATCATTGATCATCATCAGTGACATTATTAAATATTCTATACAATACTGCGATAATGTTTGGTTGCACATACAATATCAGTGATCATTAGGGATGTCACAATTAAAACAATCGGACATGTCATCTAATCTGATGATGTTTAGCTGGATGTGTGTGCAGACGTCTGACACATTCCATTTAAATGAATGAGAATCCACTGTAACAACACAATATACTGTTAAAAAGTCACGGTGTGGAGATATTATTAGTCCATTCCATGTTGTCTCGAATCTTTGTAAGAGTCAGGAATATAAATGCAAAATAAAAAAGTTTAAATGTGCTGTTTGTTTAGTTTCTTAATACAGAGCGTACCATCAATCATCAATATCATTACTGTAGGGCCACAAAACTCAAGTCTGCAATAATCAATAGAGAACAAACTCTGTGTTTGCAAAGAAACCTGATTGGACTTCTGAGAGAAGTCATTATGGCAGCTGTTGTGAGGAACGTCTGAAGGTTGTTGCAGAACAATTAGGCACTACAAGGATTAGTTTTTTTGAGAATAGTACAGTATACTAGTTTAATTAACTTGTTCACCCAGACAGCTATCTGTACCTTTGATATGACTGAATGAGACCAGATTTTACAGCAAGATTGAGAAGTAAATCTGTGGTGGTGCAGCTGGTATAAAACGTATAGAAGCTGATTTAACTGAAGAAGCGATTTACAATTTCACTTTTCTGTCACAGCTGAAGACTCACTGCATTTATGCATTCGAAGTTTCATTGTTTGTGCATAACATGCTGATGTGCAACAAGGCTGCCATCACAAATATTGTTATATATAAATGTGTGGGCTCGCTGAAATACTCCTTGCAATGAATGCAAATGAAAACACCAAACCACACTCCTCAAATATTCAATATGTCAGCACTTGAAGAACGATTTCAACCGTTTACACAATGCATGAGAACTACAACGATGTACATGTTATATTCACATTTAAATAGTCAGACATTTTGATGAAAAGCAGTGCATCGACATTGTTGTGAAAAGATGTACTGTTTGCTTTCGTTTTACGAACAATGCATGTGACATCACATTCTGAAAATGCAATGCATGAAAGTGTGGCTTGTGTAGAACACAATTCATTGTCATTATCTTACATCCTAGAGACGAAGAACTGACTTTAAAGATTAACAGATACAATGGAAAACCGAAAGTAATGAAACCAAACTAATTCTTTCCTCAACTATCATTTGGACATAGTATTCAGAGCGGTGTATTCAAGCTCTGCGCATTCCTGTAAACGTGTTGGACATCCTGGAGTTAGAAGACTTACAGGAGAGAACAGAATTGCTGTTAAGTAAAAACAAAATGACAGAAAATAATCCAGGTACATTTGTTCTTGAACAAAGTATGAGACCACCTGTAAAGAAAAGTCTCCTTCCTTTCAATAATATTTCTTGTCACAACGCTTTTATTAATCAGAACACATGTAAGAACTCTATCAAGAAAAAAAACCCCACAAAGGAACTCTTGAAAAGCACTACTGAGTAGTTATGCCTTTAATACTTGGTTAGCTTATACTGTACGCAGTGTGAGCCTAAATCTTCACATCTTGGTGAAGGTTGATACAAGTAGCTATATTTTTTTTAATCACTACAAGCCATTATGGTTGCCCAGCATTACATCTTTGTCAATAATTTAATCACTCAGGAAATAAAAGTTGAAATCCACTGGCTTTGCACACAAAGTGAAAGAATAACCCCCCCCAAAAAAAACCCGGTAATCTGTAACTCCTCAACAGCATAAGAATTTTACATCAAAGAAAATAAAAGCAAGTGCTATAAGGTGGAGAAGTGAAGGAACAGTTACTGGAAGGAAAGAGATAGTTAGCATATCTACTTACAAGTCACAAACAGTTCAGAAATCAATAAGAATGTAACAATTAGCCGCGAACCGGTTGAAAATGGCAAACAAATTGCAATATAATTGGAGTAGGAGTTTATATAGGAACTGACTGTCTTTAGAAAAGTTTACGTGGCATTTTCTTTTCATCTTGCTTCTGAACGATGCGTATTAAAATAGTGTTCATAAGCGCAGCTCTGCTTTGTTTACAGCGGTAATCAAGTAAACACTGTATCACTGCTGTTCATAAGCGCCACCTGCTGGCAGAGAGTGAATCTGCGTCTCATTCAGCTTGTCTGCGGTTACATTCAGATATGTTTTATGTAGTATAGTTTCACAAAACTAAAGTCAGACCATTCTGTTTTTGCTTCAAATTTCGAAATTATACGGTCTAATTTAGATTAAAAACTGCTCATGCTGCATCTTTGTTTGGATGATGATTAAAATGCACTGGTGGCTTCTCATTTTAAATGGAAAGAGCACAGACAAAGCCTTAGTTTGTTCATATGAAGAGATTTCTTTTGTGTAACTTGCTTATTTGATTTGGGGTTTGTTTTAAAATTTCAATTTAGTTTTGTTATATTTCAATTTCACAAAGAAACGTGCAGCAATAGTCTCATGAAAGGACACCTTCTCATTTACTGTATAATGTCTTCAATCTCATTGTGTTAAAAAAAAATGGTGAGAAAATCGAATCGTGAATCGAATCGCGAGTTGAGTGAATCGTTACATCCCTAGAAATCAGTAGTGTACAAGTAATGTGTCCTACCCTGCAGGTTGGGGCTGTGACTGTATAATGTCTTCAATCTCATTGTGTTAAAAAAAAAACGGTGAGAAAATCAAATCGTGAATCGAATCGCGAGTTGAGTGAATCGTTACATCCCTAGAAATCAGTAGTGTACAAGTAATGTGTCCTACCCTGCAGGTTGGGGCTGTGAGTCTGTGTTTTTGTGAGAACATTCAGGATGTTCCCGGGGGAGAAATCCACTTTAGACAAGATGCTAGCCAGAGGATTTGATGAGGGAATGCTGCCAGGGGTCAAAGGAGGGGCTTTGGAGGAGGAGGCATGGCTGGATGGTGTAGTAGGTGTGCCAGGGGAAAGACGGGACACAGGACTAACGCCTGGGTATTGAGAAAGAAGAAAATGCTCTTATGAGCAAACTCCTCTCAAACTCATTCAGTGGCCTTGGGTTGTAGTATATGCCCACTAATACAGTAAGGTGAACATCGGCAAGGAATGAGAAAGTTATACTTATCATTCTAAACATAAAAACAACATTATATTTGACTGGTATATTTTTCTTCAGAACCTGTCTGTTGTGCTCTACAAATGGAAAACTCACCGGTGGTCTTCATTGCATTGGAGAGCGAGCTCAGAATGGAGCTGATCTTGCCCAGATCCACATTGGCCAAGTTCACCTGTAGGGGGGAGGGGCTAACGACAGGGGCAGGTACAGGTGTGGTCGTAATAGGTGTGGTGTTTGCTGGAGGCGTTTGATTGGTCGATGACACAGCCACCGTGTTTGTCGGAGTTGCTAAAATCTGGGATGGTTTAGAAGCAGTGATCTGAGAGCTTTTTGTAGCTGTAGCATTTGTAATCTTGGACACAGATGGAAGACTTGCCTTCTCTGTTCTCTCATCAACTGGAGGACAAAGAACACCTATGTCAGTTCAACGTTACATTTTTGACTCGTCTAAATTTCCCCTCATCTCTGCTTTCTCTTACCAACGTTTCCAGCATTTGCCGTCGTTTCCTCTTCCTCAGACATGTCCATGTCCTCTGTGTCTCTGTTGTCCTTCTGTTGATCCAAACCTCTCCCTCCGTTTCCATCCCCACTACCCAATCCGCTCCTGGAGCTCATGCTATGGAAGGGCGACTCTGAGCCGGTGGGAGACGGGGCGTCCTCAGAGGGGGAAGGGATGGGAGAGTCATCCAGACTGGGCAATGTGGCCTTCAGAGCGTCCAGCTTACGCTTCAGGCTACTGACGCGATTGGCAAAAGCTTTATACGCCTAAGGGAGCACAATATGAGGATACATGATAGAGCTGGGCAATATGGCAAAAAATGTAAATTTAAATTTTTTCAGAACGTTTTACCGATTCTCGATTTTTAACTAGTCAACTTGAAAATGTAACCACAACATGATTTAAGTAACTTTTTCTCTATTAACCCTCTAGTTCTATTCCAAGTGCAGCACACATGAAGTTGTCAACATGGAAGTAAATAAACAAATCACTTGTTAAATATCTTTGCAAAAAAGATACATGAACTACAACTACATCTTGTACAGAGTTTTCTTATACATATTATATGTTCAGAAATAATATGGGGTATCGCTGGGGTATATTTGTAGCAATAGCCAACAATACATTGTATGGGTCAAAATTATAGATTTTTCTCTTATGTCAAAAATCATTAGGATATCAAGTAATGATAATTTTCCATGAAGATATTTTGTAAATTTCCTACTGTAAGTATATCAAAACTTAATTTTTGATTAGTAATATGCATTGCTAAGAACTTAATTTGAACAATTTTAAAGGCGATTTTTTCAATATCTTGATTTTTTTTGCACCCTCAGATTCCAGATTTTCAAATAGTTGTATCTATTCAGCTTTCAGATGATGTATAAATCTCAATTTCAAAAATATTGACCCTTATGACTGGTTTTGTGCTTCAGGGTCACAAATGTTCTGTAACAACAATGAACAGCAGCTTTCAGTCCGTCACCATGATGCAAACATGAAATATCAGACATACAGCAGTAGTTCTTTACAGGTTTTTATTCGATTGCGCTGCTTTTCCAAACAGGACATGTTTGATTGTTGCGCTCGCGTCTCTTGCAGCGTCTCATGCATGAAAGGCCAGTCTAAAAACACGGCGCTCAAGTTAAAAGAAGTAGTTCAACCCCCATGTGCTTGCATTTTTTTTTTCTATTCCACTGCTCGTGTCACATCTTTGTCAACACAAAAGCAAAAATTCTGTATGAATGAAACCTAGCGATATATTCTGATATATTCTACTTCTGGTCCTTCACAGAGCGCGTCACTCGTGAGCGGTTAATCATATGAAGTAAGACATGCAGCTGGATCATTATTTTCTCTTTACTGTTATCATTGGCATATGTGACCCTGGACCACAAAACCAGTCATAAAGGTCAATTTTTTGAAATTGAGATTTATGCATATACATAAATATAAAATAAATACGCTTTCCATTGATGTATGGTTTGTTCTGGAATCTGAGGGTGCAAAAAAATCTAAATATTGAGAAAATCATCTTTAAAGTATGTTCACAAATCTTTTTAGCAAACGTGAATAAATCTAGCATCAAGACATCAGAGTCGACTCACATTGGCAACAATTTTGACCTCTTTGTATTGCATCTGGTAAAAGATGTCTGCGTTTCCCAGCGCCTCCAGCAGCGGGGGTCCTGCTTTTATCTGGCCCTCCAGGAACGTCACAAATTCCTGCAGCTTTGTGCTTCCCTCCTCAAAGTCCTCCGAGAACTTATTCCCTCCTGCTTTATCTATGGATGTAAGTTGAGAGAGAGAGTTTGAAAAGCTTGTCTCCAAGCAGTTATATAGTGCTGTTTTTGGTAAATATTACATTACCTTTGAACCTTTTGAGGGCCTCGGTGCTGCAGACGTCTACTCTGAGAGCAGCAAGCTGCTTCTCTCTTAAATCACTCTCGTCCAGAGAGTTCTTGTAAGACATTAACCACTCTACAAAATCATGCGGCTGACAAAGAGAAAATACAGTAATTATTAGTGTAATAACAATAGTTCAATTAAATCTAAAGACGATCATGACTTACTACAAACTCTGCAACAATTTTAGACTTCAGAGCAGTTTTGGGGTTGTCTGGGGCTGCAGAAATGGAAAAAAAGTAAAGTAATTTTTTAGAAATATATATATATATATATATATTTACACTTGGTCACTTAATGCAGGGGTTTTCAAACTGTGAGTCTCAACCCACTTGTGGGTCGCACAACATCACTTTGGCTGCAGCTAAATTTGTGTTTCAATGACTCACACAGTTCAGCCGAGGAGCGGAAACATGATGTCTCTTGTTCAAAATCTTCTTTTCTCTTTTTGAAGTGTTATTTCCGCTATAATGTATTGATTGAAATTATGAATTATTAACTAATACTTTTTTTTTTGCGTGCTCTGGCGCCCCCTGGTGAGCCACGCCCCACACTTCGAAAACCCCTGAAGTAAATAATACATTTATAAACAACGTGAACGCTCATTTTCATTTTATAAGGTGATTTTAATCATTTGCAACAATGACAAATACTGGAAGCTCAGAAACTGACCAGGAGAAGGCTGTTTCTCTTTCACTTTCTCCTTCTTCTCTTTCTTCTGCAGACTGGCCTTCAGCTCAGAGATCAGCTCCTCAGGATAAACGTTCCTCTCCTGCCAAATACTGAAGATCCTGTCCACTGACTTACACACTTTAGCATCCCTACAAACACACAGAGAGTCAGCCCAGAATGTCACTGCTTCAGTACCAATCACACTCCTGCACAAACATGCATGTGATTCACTAACTTGACCAGCAGGGCGGCGTCAGGCAGCACCTCAGCGAAGGTGGTTCGGTAAATGATAGCGTTCTTCCTTTTGCAGTTCTGAATGACATCGTTAGCAAGGTAGAAGAGATTACACACTTTAGGATCCCTACAAACAAACAGAGAGTCAGCCCAGAATGTCACTGCTTCAGTACCAATCACACTCCTGCACAAACATGCATGTGATTCACTAACTTGACCAGCAGGGCGGCGTCAGGCAGCACCTCAGCGAAGGTGGTTCGGTAAATGATAGCGTTCTTCCTTTTGCAGTTCTGAATGACATCGTTAGCAAGGTAGAAGAGATTGAGCCTGTGACTGGCATCCGCTGCACAAAGAACAAAAGGAAAAATATTTATTAGACTGCAACAATGCCATAATACAGAGAGCTTACGATGATGTGAGATTAAGATGATAAACAGAGAACCCATGGATTTAATGTAAATCAACAGAACTCTTCAGAGAGCTCAACGTCATTCCCTGCATTCATTCACTTATTGAGACCCACAATGCACTCTGATTTCAAGTGCACACTTGGTGTATGCTTGCCAACAGATTATTTCCAATACTGCAATGAGAGATGGCGAAAGGAGGCAGCAACTTTTACAAATGAAAGTGTAACTTTTTGCTTATTAAAGTACATCTGTATGAAGATGTTCAAAACTAAATGATAAAGGCTTTTTGACTGAGATGGTAATTATATTTTATCGGCATGCAGCAACTGAACACATCAGTGCCATAACTACTAATATAGCTGTTAAGGACAAACTGTCCCCCAATCGTTGATATTCTTGATGCTCTGGGCTTCACAATTTTGAATTGAAAATATGCTATCATTTTTGTGATTCATGTAATGCATAACTGAATGTGACCAGAATCTTATTTGGCATATGCGTGCATGTGTGCATATTTTAAAATACAATACTGTTCACAAATAGTTCAAATGGAATTGAAATGGTATAAAATAGTATATGTTATAATTAGGCTTTAACGCGTTACCTAACGAGATTAAAATATTTCATTATTAAATAAAACATTCAATATTAAACAATATAAAATGTAATAATTATTTAATTAAATATTTAATGGCCCCGCCCCTAGACCTGCACATCATCTTACATTTCATATAGTTGCCTGTTGACAATTTTGAATTGAAAATATGCTATAATTTTTGTGATTCATGTAATGCATAACTGAATGTGACCAGAATCTTATTTGCCATATGCGTGCATGTGTGCATATTTTAAAATACAATACTGTTCACAAATAGTTCAAATGGAATTGAAATGGTATAAAATAGTATATGTTATAATTAGGCTTTAACGCGTTACCTAACGAGATTAAAATATTTCATTATTAAATAAAACATTCAATATTAAACAATATAAAATGTAATAATTATTTAATTAAATATTTAATGGCCCCGCCCCTAGACCTGCACATCATCTTACATTTCATATAGTTGCCTGTTGACAAATATGATCCATAAATGCAGTTATGCCCTAAAATTCAAGATATTGGTGCAATAAAAATGCCCCTGTATGATTTTCTGTCTCATATTTATATCACGCGATATCACACGAGCAAGGAGAGCAGTATTACACGAGTGATGATTTTGTTCTGAATATCATGAGTTTAAATGTGATTTTACACAACAGTTCAGTAAATACTGCTAGACAATTCATGGTGACAGTATGAGATTAATACACAATGTTTTTGCTCAAAACTCACTCTACTGTGACCTAATGCAGATATTGTATGCAATAAATTGATGCATAAATCCATTATGAGACCGAACACAGCTGTTTATCGTCACCGTAATGTGTGGAAATATGATCACACAATATTGACTGATGGATCGGCAGAGAATCTTTCTGCGAGTCACTAACCCTTTAAACTTTGCTTCATGCTGGATGGTATTTATTTATCGTGGTAATCGAATATGGTTTTAATCATAATTAAAACATGAAATGGTAATACTAACTGTGGGGAATTTTATCATGGTTTATCATCAAACCAGTAATCGTTCCATTCCTAACTACATGTACTAATTTGCAAAATATACACACAGGACTCCAGACAAAAAATAAAAAAATCAATTAAGTGTGAACTAAACGTCTTTTCAAAATTGAGAACGATATACAGTCACAAATAATTGTTTAATACACAGAATCTGTGCCAATATCATGGACCATGTCAGCATCACATTGCCATTGAGTGTCATTTGGGCTCCTCTTCAATGCATCCTATAAATGTTGTCCTATGTCTTGCACACATCCAGTCTGATTTTCTTCATTAAAAACATGCAATTTTATAGGAGGAGTTGAATTTTATCTTTAGCTCCTTGCAATGTTTCTCATCATGTAGACAACAGGTCAAGTAAAAATATTAATATATTAAAAATATTAATATGCAATATATGTATTGTTACGTGACATTGTTTACAAGCTTTAAATGTTTTCCGCAGTTTGAAACACTGAATGAGTGATGACATGAGACATTTCAGTAAGTTGTACTGTAGGCTCTTATAATACACCTTTTGATGTCCATCAATGTTTATTTCGTACTCCTGAGGTGTACAAATGCGAAAAAAGGCATTACATTGACATTTTAAAATCATAACATGTAAATTTATATAGTCGCTAGTAGGGCTGTCAAAAAAAAATTCGAATTTCGAATATTCGTCGGATTTAAAATAAAAATCCACATTTTGCATTCGAATTTTAGGTGTGCGTCAGGCAGCCTTATCAGTGGCGCACGAGATGCGATGATGATGTAAGTGTCGTTGCATTATAATGTTTTTGTTAGCCTGTCCAGTTGAAGCCACTAGATGTGGCGCTGCTGCGTTGTTCATTAAAAATATAGCGGAAAAGAGAACAATCAATGCGGAGAAGATCTTGTTTACATCAAAACCGAAACCAAGCCGTTCACACACAATGCATATTTCACACACTTTCTAGAAGGACATCTATCACCTTTGCACTCGCATCTCGCACAAAAGAGCCGCATGTTTAGAAAGCCATGTAAAATTAATGCAAGTTTAACTTTGAAAAAAACATATCTCGAGACTTTATGGCGGGGTATTTCCCCATCCCACTGCATCTCGTGTTTTTAAATGAAAAATGTACTCTGTGTGATTGGCTTTCGGTCCTTTGTATTAAACTATGCATTGTTTTGTGATGCTGTTTTGTTTATAGTTGTTTAAGCAACTTAATTATAATTGGTTTATAAACATTATTTTAAACATTATGCACTTTTTTTTCACAGATAGTCATGTTATCTTATGCTTTGAAGAAACGTGCATTAGTAATATTTTGCTTGATGCGCCCTCTTGTGGCCTCAGGAGAGAAGCCAAAAGCTTTTCTTCACCCTAACTGAAATGATGCATTTTAAATTCAAATATAATTCGAATTTTGATAATATTTAAGTACAAAATTCGAATTTAGTTTTTCAGCTATTTTGACAGCTCTAGTCGCTAGTGGGGACCTCAGCAAAAATATACTTGCAAATTAATATTTTTGGTTGCAAATGCAACCGTTTTCGTCGCAGTCTGGAGCCCTGACAAACAAAATAGGCTGACTTTTAAAAACGTACCACTACAACTAACTAAAACTAACAAACAATACAAAATTGATGTAATTATTTTAATTACATTAAATTAAATTCCCAAAATATCACAATCCTGTTATTCTATAAGCAAACTAGATGCAGGTTATCTAGATGCAAAATATCAAGTGACATCTGCAAACAAATGATGCTAGGCAATTTTTTTGGATTTTTAGGGCTGGGTAAAACTTGACAATTCAAATAAAAAGTTTAAAACAGGATAAAGGATAAGTGGGATCTCATTGTGAGGAGGTACCAGTCAGGACAATGGTACAAAAGTATTTCCAAAACATTAGGATAGATGTGCCCTGGAATACCATGAAGACAATCATCAACAAGCAGAGATGAGGGATTTCATCTTTCAGCACAATAATAACCTCAAACACAAGTTTACAACATAGGCTCATTGGAAATACGTGCCTCTACTTACATTTCTGCGAAACTCAATACCCATACATACGAAACGCTGCAGTTTCCAGTTGAAATGAATAGGGCTGGGTATCGAGTTCAATACTTTTTAGGCACCGACCGAATTGCCTCGATACCATCGAGTATCGAAAAACGTCTCGTCGTTCGGTAGCAAATTTCGATACCTAAGGGGTTCATCTCATCACCGTCAGTGAGCCAATAAGCCTGCAGCACTAGGTGTGCTCGATTAGAAGCGGCGCAGATCGATCAGTGTTTGACATCCGCGAGAGCGATGTTTAGAGCAGCGATCATGGAAGAGAGAGCACAGGCAGACAGCGCTAGAAACTGCTAATGCTCATCAGTAAATCAGTGGAAAATGAACAGAAATGATGATTCTGTCTGAGCTATGCGTTTTAAAACGAACACGCACTAGTGTAAATGTAGCTAACAGATGTGTAAACTGAAGACTATTTGAGCTTTATTAAAACTATTTGCACTGATTTTTTGTTAGTTACATTTTGTTCCTTTGTGCAGTGGCTCAGGAGATGAGTCTTTGAGTCTGTATAAACATCAACAAGGTGAAAAATAAAACCAAAGTTTTTTTTTTAGATAATGTAACCTTGTTAAAATAGATTTCATAAAATTGGTATCGAAAAAAGTATCATTCAGGAACTGGTATCGAAGTCAAGGTATCGTATCGGTATCGATATCAAAAATGTTTGAATACCCAGCCCTAGAAATGAACACTAGAGGCAGTAAAACTCCCACAACTTTTATTCCTTTTTTATTTTTTCCTCACACAAAGTATGATTTGCAGGTCCACAGTTTCGATTAATAAAGCCTAATTTTCGCATAATTACTGCATCAACAAATGCATTTTTATATCACTTTTGCATTTGTCAACACTATCAGGTAGGTTTAGGGTTGGGTTTGGTGTAGGGGATATTTCTAACACGATACAGCATTGACTTTTAGCGACACTCCTCGGATATTTGAATTCTGAACAACCGCCATACGTTCCTAAAGCAATACACATTCCGTAATACAAACACAGCAATATGTGCCTTTATCAACCTAACAAATATGTGCCAGGGTAACGTATTGAACCTGCATTTTAGCTCCACTCAAAGGAAGTTTCACTTTGAAACTGCCGTGAAACGTGCAGTTAGGTACGTAATAACGGTGCTGCAGAAATGTATGTAGAGGCACGTATTTCGAATGAGCCTGGTCTGCAAATTTAAGTCGGCAAAGGAATAGCTTCAGAAGAAGAAGGTTTTGGAATTGCCTAGACCTAAATCCACTTGAAAAATACTTAAACAGGCTGTACACTGGTGATCCCTCTGCAGCATGATCAATCTGGAGCTCTTAAACAAGGAAGAGTGGAAAAAAAATGGCAAATCAGGATAGGCTAAGCTGACAGACTCATATTCAACAAGACTGGGAGCTGAAGCAAAAGTTGTTTCAACCAAGTATTAGCTAGTTGATGGAGGATAGGGGTGGGCGCTATACCGGTATGAAAGTGACTACCGGTATTATGTTGTTCCATGATATGGATTTTGCTATACCGTGGATACCGTTATATATTCATGAATTCAAATTTTGCATTTATATAGTTTTGTTAAATTTGGTACGCTTTGCAAATTTTAACACAAATGACGATAAAGAGTCGAGGCTGAACGTTTTTGTCCTCTGTGTGTAACGCCGTACTACACAGGCATTAGTAATCAAACACACAGAGCATCGTAGACCAAATTAATAGAGCGCAAATCGCCTACTCCAGTGGTTCCCAAAACTGGGGGCGCGTAGCTATTACAAGGGGGGCACAGCAAGGCTGAGGGATAGTGTACAGTCAGCAGATTATTTTGCAAAAGAAACCTCTGCAGAGTGTTAAAGACTACACTACGTAATTTTCCCACTTATCATGCGGCCACTTGTCTGATAAGTAAATAATTGAGCGCAAAATATTAATTTCACATATTTTAATGACCTCAACATGACTCGCAGTACCCGCTTGAGCGCTCCGTTATCAGTTGTAGCAGTTGTGGTTGTATCAATAACAGACCACTAGATGGCGCGATCGAAGAATCAGAGTTGTATTGCAGGGAGCCATGTAGAAATATAAATGAACGATGCATGGTTCTGCTCGAAGCATGAAAGTTACAAGTTTGTGAAAGGACTTCCAGTGCCAGGTAAAGGTAAAGCAGATTATGAATATACTTAAAATTCAAATACCAAAACAACGTTTCTACAACAGACGCGAGCGGCGCGATGAGACAAAAGCAAATAGAACCCAGTGATGTTCTCTGCTGTGGATGCGGCGCGACGCGACAAATCCATGACCGTAAACTGATGCCGCGTTCTATTTCTGACGAACTCCAGCGCTCTGACACAAAGAACAATTTCAAATATTCATAAGAGAATCGTTCAAAACGGCAATTAATCGTTCAAAGTCCACTTGTTACTCTGCATGCTTAAGATGCGTTTTTTCCTTTCTACATGTTATCTTAAGGGTTTTTCCTATTATTTGAATTTTAGTTTTAGTATAACATTATAATACCATTCATATTTTTACTTTTTAGAATATAAAGAAGAAACCAATCCGATGTATATTTGACATTTGAGGCTTAATACTATAGAAAAGCACTAAAGGTTTTTCAGTTAGTGTTTTCAGCTTGTTTATTTTCATATAAAAATACGGCATGCAGTTGCATCAAACAATGGTATAAACATCATTCATTAAATTGTGATAATCGTAATTAATAATTGCAATTAAAATTTCAAGGGAATAATCGACAATTATGATTTTTGTCATAATCGTGCAGCGATTAAACTGAACCAAACCTAAACTGAACCAAATTTCAGGTACAGAAACTGTAATTAAAAGTTTAAAAACACTGCATTTTTCTTTTCATAAATAAATAAATTCAGTCAAGACCAGTGAATGATTTTCTTTTGTTCTTTGATTAACATTAATGACAGGCAGTGTGTTTATAGGCTGCTGTCTCTTTAACACCGAACGCACGCAGATCTAAAAATACTGTACACGTGCATTTCTTTCTCATCTGTTTACGTTCACTTAAGACAAAAACGGCTGTGTTTATGATGATATACTGACATAGTTTTTTGCATACTGGTCGATAAATATGAAAGAAGTCATTTGTCAGAACAACCTTTTCTGCAGTGAAATGCATGCAAAAAAGGTGCAAGTTCTTTCCGTTCCTGCACTTAAGTCGTTTTAAAATCACATTAAAATGCGAACGCAGGAATCATTAAGCAGAATGGAAATGCACGCGGCGCGTCTTATCGAATACCCGGTTCTTGGAAATTTGGAACCGGTTTTCGATACCCAACCCAACTCTTTCTTCAGAAAATCAGTAAAACTACTGGGCAAACACCTCATAATAACATCATTAATATCCATAAGCAAAGCTTTCACTATTGGATACGGTACAGCCATCCATCAATCCTCGATACAGAAAAGTGAGAAGGGTTCCATTCCCAATAAAAACTCTCATTAATAATGGTAATGAACTATAAAAGCTTTTAAAATAATTATTTTTCCCTGTGGTCTATTTGTAATGACACATCCCACATCAGCAGAGTACTTGTGTGCTGGTGTCAGGATAGCTTTACCAAATTGTTGATGAGGTTGTAAATTACAGAAATGTCATCCATCTTTAAGCACTGAAAAGTTATTCAACATAATGGTGCTTATTAACATCAAAATGACAGATTGAACCCACATTTTCGCTATACTGAATAAATCCATTCACATGTGTCCAAATAAACTGAATAGTCTGCCACAGTTCTCATTCATGTTCTTAATGATATTTAGGCACTTGATCCTAAATTGACCTTATCTATGGCCTTTGTTTCTGTCTGTAAATCTGGCATTGTACGACACTGTGTCAAACTCTGACACCTGCCCAGTGCTGATATCACAACACAAGCAGCTTTCACTCAGAAGACTGACCGTTTCAACACAAACAGAATTAAGGCCAAAAAAGCAACCAGGATACACTGCATGGAATACAGTATCCCATGCATTACTCTCTAACTGACCTTCTATCTTCAGATTGCGGAATGCACTGAAAGGAATATCAGCCTTAAAAAAAAATCTACTGTCAACCAAATCTCAATGACAAATGTAATTGAATTAAAACAGACAAAAAAAAAAAAGTATGAAAATAAGCTAACACTTTAATGGATTAGGGAAGTCATTTTTTCAGTTGTCATAGGCACACTATAAAGTTTCAGGAGTGATAACTGCATTTAAAAACAGGAGTAAATAGTTTAACGATAGCGTTTGTAATAAAACCATAGTAGCCTCAAATTTACTATTGTCTGAGACATCATGAAATGTACGTTAACATCTTAAACTATAAAATGTAATATACGTTTTACTATAATAAAACCAAGGTTCATTTTCATAACAGGTGTAAACAGGTCACAAGTTAACACGGTCACATTTCCTTGATTCAGCCAGCTGCATAATGTCACGCCGAGAGTAAAATCCTGATGTCAGTCCAGAAATCTGCGGCTGAACCAGTGCAGTCAGTTAGCTCGGTGCGTTCATTTCTGGCGTCCTGCGGCACGAGTGTTTTTAGCACGCGTTCGAACCCTGCGCCAAGCAGACTTTGTTTATTTTCCGTACTTCAGCTGCTACGGGCGATCATACCAATAATTTGTAATCTTTACAAGAATACCAAAATCATGTAATGAGCAAGTCTGCGTTTATTAGACAGCTTAATATCACGTCAGTTTGTGCTTTCAGAATCTGCGAATCTGCTGCGGTCGTTCCATCACATCTGGAGCGGAGACCTGAACCAGGAAGCTTTTACTATAACCAGATAACACGGTCACCAGTTAAACCGTAACACCGGTATTCGGTAACGCGATATATCATGGTAATGAATATGCACGGTATTGTTATCGTGGGCACTTCAAATTAAATACCGTTAATAATTATTTATTACAAATTATTCAGATTTTTGAATGCATTTTAAGAATATCTTCCCCATCAACTGGTCACAATGCACAACACCGCTGTATGCTACGTGAAAGATGCGTGTGCACTCTGATGTAAACAAGCACGGATGAGAAGCGCGTGAAGGAGATGCTCTGAATAAAAGCCACTTTCACTCTCTGACAGCAGATGGCGCTGAACAGCAGAAATGCAGCCGTTACCCCAGAAACCCCGTAAACAAGGCAGCTTCGCTACTTTCTAAAACTTATTTAAATGGTTTAAATTATTGGTTGGCCTATATTTGGCATTTTTCAAATATCGGCATTAGCCGATAAGTTTTCCTATTTGGCCGATGCGTTCGAGGCGGGACTTTTATTTTGACGGCGCTGAGAACGGCAGCGCCTGAGCATACAGTGCTCACCTTTTCCCTCTTGTTCGCTGTCGTCGTTTAACAGTTCTGTCTAATACGGATTGAAGTCTGTCTAATAATATTATTAGTAATAAAAAGGCAAACATTATAAATACTTTCTTGTTTGCCGTCAGCATTCAACAAATACGCATTTATATCAATTAAACAAATCTTTGAATGACTAATGAGCATTTAATTTCACAAACCTTGCAAACTTAGTCGGATCCAGTCGTGAGATCTTGTGAAGTGTGCATGTGTATCCTGTATGATCGCATGTTCTCTGCGTGACTTTCGGTCCGTGTGAACTGAATGTGGACAGGAGTTCAGCTATGGAGACGCGCGATCGACAAACTTTAAACTCGTGAATTCAAATTATGCTGTGCTTTATGCATTTGCCCACTGTCATATTCATGTCATTTTCACTGTGTGCTGTATGTAAAATGAGTGTTACCTTGGCTTTATTTGAAAAAATATGATTCCCAATGCACACAAACTTCTCAGAATACTGAGTGCCCTGTTGTTTACAGTGTTTACTTCCTTTTTAATTACATTTTTATTAAATATTTGTGAAAAATACTTTGTCATCTAAAGTATAAGTATGTTTATTTAACACATTTATTTTTTTTAATTCATTATTAAGTAATGTAAGTAAATTAACTAGTAAGTACATGCCCCCCTTTCCATACAATTTAGCACACTAACAAAAATACTAACAAATGCAGTGGACTGCCTGCCCTACACACATTCACAAAAATAATAGGCCTAATTGGTTAATAGGGGTGTAAATCGGATGGTTCGATACGATACGATATTGATTCTCATACCCAGCGATACGATATTTGCCGATACCTCAAACAATTCTATGATACGATTACGATTCGATACAGGAGTATATCAATCGATATTATGATATTATATACCTATTTTAAACAACCATCTACATTTTTATTAACTCACAAATGCAACCAAAATATATAACATGAACATTTATCTGAAATTTTCACATCCTGTACCTCAATTTTGACACTCACAACAAAAAAAATAGGCCTACACTTTTTTTTTAAATAATACAGAAAATAAACAATTGGAAAAACAATTCTGGCTGCTATGGGCTCAGTGCTAAAATCTTTTCTACAGATAACCAAATTACAAGCAATAGCAGAAAATAAATACAATAGAACAAAGACACAAGTTCAATAAACAGTGCTTTTCAGGTTTTTCAGCTCAGTCTAAAATACATTTTCAGGTACGCTACAGAAATGTAATAATCAAATGTAAAATAACTGCATAGTCTTCACTGTATAGATTAAATATAGATGAATCATTTTTGATGTTACAAAGGTTATTTAGACAGGAGCAGTGAGCACTTGTATTTTTCTTTGACAGCATTAGATTTATTATTAGTTTGCTTTCACTTTAAGAATGAAAGCACGGATTTAATATACTGATACACATGCCTTTTCTTTCTCAACTGTTTACGTTAAGACATATGCCTAACCGACTGTGTTTACTAGGATATTCGCCAAAACGCGCCAATACATTTTGATGTATTTTGTCTGTATTTATTCATCCATGCACAAAAAAGCGGAAGAGATCTCAATTTAGTATTCGCTGTCTGTGTGCGTGCGCAGAAAACTTCTCACAAAGCGATCGACTGTTCCGCAAACAATCCCGAGCGTCTTTTATGCTCACCTTGTGCCTTCGGGCAGTCCTTATATCGAGTCCTGATACGTGAGTTTGAACGAGAATGCACGCGTTGACGGTAATGCATCGACGGCCATTATGTGAAATTATGGACAGTGCCAAAATAAAGGTGCCTATTTATACTACAGATATCGATATTTTACGCGTGGCATCGATGCATCGTATCGTCAGACACCGTTACACCACTATTGGTTAACCACAAAATATTGTAACGTTTTGTTAATTTTAATAAAACCTATTTCATGGAGCTAATTTATGGAAAGGTCCATGAGCCAGGATTCGAAGTCAGGATGCCTGTAGCACGATGGCGCGCTGCCCACAAGGCTATCACCGCCGACATACAGAGCTAATTTGGCACCAAAACTAATATTTATATATAAATAGCGCCTGCGGTTTCAAAAATAAATACAATCTATTATACAAATCCAAAATAAACCAAATGAAATTCAATGTGCATAAACACAAACCAGTCGGTCTCATTTAATTTGGCACCAAAACTAATATTTCAGCAAACAACCAATCTGCAAACTCCACTCTTAAACAAACAGTATATGCAAACACAAAGGGCCATTTAAAAGAAAATAGCCTACAGATTATTGTTTGTGCACCACAGGCTTAAACAAATGCACTGTGTTTTAAAAATGTAAAAATAGGTTTCAAATGAGCCTACATCATATTTCATAAATAGCGCCTGCGGTTTCAAAAATAAATACAATCTATTATACAAATCCAAAATAAACCAAATGAAATTCAATGTGCATAAACACAAACCAGTCGGTCTCATTGTCCGTTTTAAATTTTCTGCAAATCTTGGCACCAAAACTAATATTTATATATAAATAGCGCCTGCGGTTTCAAAAATAAATACAATCTATTATACAAATCCAAAATAAACCAAATGAAATTCAATGTGCATAAACACAAACCAGTCGGTCTCATTGTCCGTTTTAAATTTTCTGCAAATCTTGATTTTTTTTTTATTATAATGTGGTGTATTATGAAGACATATATCAGTTTAGTATTTAATACACTTTAATTGTGTACAGTATTTGAATATGTCACGTAGGACTGGGCGATTTTCCCGATTTATTCGAATAATTCAAATGTATTGTTTTGCCACGATTTAATTTGTTAGAAATCGAGGAATCGCGATTTTGAATAGAAATATTACCAAATGTTAGAATTAGACACTTTGACAATATGCCGGTGTTAACAGTAAAGAGAAAGAACGATTCAACCACATGTCGGCGCACGTGATTAACCGCTCACGTGTGACGCGCTCTGTGAAGGACCATAAATATAGCGCTAAGCACTAGGGATGGGCGATATCTTATCGTTTGCGATATACCGGTAAAAATTCTCCACACGATAAGAATTCGTCTTCCCGCGATAATATTCGCTTAATTTTTGCTGCACGCAGCTTTGCGCTCCTAATGACGCGGCGAGTATAAATCAGGCTCTACACTCTATAAGTGCTGCGCAGTTCAAACGAGTAGCGCGGTTTCGTTATGCTTTCAGTTTCATTTGCCGTTTGATGTTTCTCATATGCAACAGAAATGGCAGCGCTTATGAGTTAAACAACGTGGTGGTCGCACCAGTGCGACCGCTCACAAAATCTAGTCGCACAGGCAGAAAAAATGGTCGCAGTGTGGAGCCCTGCTCATTAAGACAGTCACTTGCTGCCACCTACTGGCGGTTATAGTTTCATATTTAAAAAAGTAGCTTATTTCATTTTTGCAATCATTTAATATTTCTACATTAAAATGTTATATTTAAACTTAACATTTATGCACAATCCATCTATGAATTTAGTTGATAGTGATGCTCTAGCTATTTAAAATTAGAGGCAACCACTGCATTTTAATCACGATCCAAAC
>NW_015540909.1:0-12233 GCF_001515605.1 Sinocyclocheilus anshuiensis
GCTTCCACAGTGCAACAGAATGACAGTGACAGGACAAAAACACAGGTAATACATTTTTTTTTAATTAGAACAAGTAAATAGGGAATAGCAATATACAAATTGACAATTGTATGTACAGGTATGTACATATTTATTCTTTATCATTATTATTATTAGGCCAAAATGTTAATTTCAATTGGGCTCTACAATACCTTAGTGCTGGCGACTCCAACCTCAGGCCCAGCATTGATGTGAACTCCACAGTCGGTCTCCCTGCAGATGGAGCTGCCAACAGTGTTGGTGACGCCCAAAGTCAGTGCCCCGCGCTGCTTACAGTAGCGTAATGCCATCAGAGTGTCTGCCGTCTCACCTGATTGAAAGACATTATCAATATATAAAACCAACAACTTTCAGCAGCATTGACATGCACGTGTTAGTGTCATCAACCAAAAAAACCTGCTGCATCAGTAACGGTATTTTACTCTACTCAATCAAATCTATGAGTTTTATGAGTACTCCGAAATGTTAGCATTCATATTTATATATAAGTCTTACTTTTAAATGCAGAATTTGACATCCTGAAACATCTGAGCAAAGTTTTAGACATCTTGAGACCTCTAAGGAAATAAATGTAGTCTTTTTTTATGGGAGAAAGAGGAGGAAAAGATATATATCTGAGATATCTGTTGTTGTTGTTGTTCTTTTCTGTTTTGTGGGCATCTGGGTATCTGGAGATTGTATCACCTCATGCACTTACTGTTGTGTAATTCAGTGCCATATCAGTTCAAAGATCATTATAATCAATGCTTTCCGGAATAAAAATCATACGATTGATGGTAACAAGCTGCACTTTACCTGACTGGCTGATGAAGAAACAGACATCATCTCTGAAAACGGGTGTAATGCGGTCTAGGAAATCACTGGCCAACTCGACCATAACAGGAAGCTCAGTCAACTCTTCAAGGATCTGACGTGTCTGGACAGAAAATCAGAGATAATGCTGTGATCATGTGATCATGTGCTCAAGTCAGGGAAAAAGTACAGTCAGCTGGTCACTGAAATAAACCATGGACAAGTCCAATATACAGTTTACCAGTCAATTTACAGTACAAAAAATTTGACAGTTCAATGTCACTCTTAGTCAATCAGAATAATGTTTTCCAAAGAGCTTTGTAATGAAAATGGACAGCATATACCAAACACATTTGCAACAAACATCTCATTCTTTCATCATTTTCATCTTTAAAGCAATAAATTGTTCTCTGTTATACATCCAGACAAAAAATGCAAAAACATACTGCCACTCCTGCATGGTAACTGGTTCCACAGCCAATCACAATCAAGCGTCTGCATCTCTTGATCTCCTTCAGATGGTCAGAAAGGCCACCAAGAATAACTGTGCACACATTTGAAAGCACAAATGAAATTGGTCTCAAATTATCTGGTTATATCGTTCTTTTTTGCAAATAATGTTCAGTTTCTTGCTTATACTGATCGTTTCTCTTCATAAGACCTCAATATATTGTCAGGAGCCATGAGTATTAATTTTGTATTGCCTGAAATTGCCTGAAGAAAAAAAGTCACCTAGATCTTGGATTGCCTGAGGGTGAGCAAATTAACAGCAATTTTTCATTTTTTGGGTGAACTATCCCTTTAAGAATGGCTCTAGTTTTGCAGTATCAAATCAGGCTTCACTTTCAGGGTTGCGCTACAAGATGAAGCCTAATTTAATTTTACATGACTTTTGTTCTGGCAAAGTGGAAGGTCATGTTGTACCTGTGTTGCTGTCAAAACAGATTCTGCCTCTCATGGTGTTGACGACAGATTCAGGCTGCTCAAAGATCTCCTTCTGCATGAAAGCCTTGAAGTTACCTGAAGGTATGAAACCGTGTGAGCACAAAAACAAAACTCACGGAACTACTGTACGAAAGTCAAGGTGACATGTGGCATGCAATGTAATTGTTATCAAACCACAGACTCTGCAGATAAAGATCAAAAGAATGGATACAGTGATGCCAATATGACTGGAACTTCTCCTTTTGTGTTCCACTGCCAAACTAACAGCCAGTTTGGTATATTACTTAGTGCACAGTGTGAGTGTCAGAATTCATTTTTAGCTGAACAAAAAACAATCTGCCAAAAATGTTCAGAAACGTAGAGCATGGCGCCTGCAACACCAAGGTTATGGGTTTGATCCCAAAGAAATGCAAAGACTGATATGCACTAGTGCTGTCAAACGATTAATCCAGGGGTCTCCAAACTCGGTCCTGGAGGGCCGGTGTCCTGCAGAGTTTAGCTCCAACTTGCCTCAACACACCTGCCTGGAAGTTTCAAGTATACCTAGTAAGACTTTAATTAGCTGGATCAGGTGTGTTTGATTAGGGTTGGAGCTAAACTCTGCAGGACACCGGCCCTCCAGGACCGAGCTTGGTGACCCCTGGATTAATCGCATCCAAAATAAAAGTTTTTGTTTACATAATATAGGTGTGTGTACTGTGTTTATTTATTATGTATATATAAATACACACACATACATTATATATTTTGAAAATATTTACATGTATATACATTTATATATTTATATTATTATATTTTGTATTATATATATATATATATACACATATATCACATAACATATTTCTTAAATATATACATGCATGTGTGTGTATTTATATATACGTAATAAATATACACAGTACACACATTGCTCAATAATGGCACTGAGAGAGAAAAATCAAAGTAAACACATATTTTAGTTTTACTATCGTAATCACGTGTGTAATGAGGTTATGTGGCCAGCAGGGTGCATTGCTGAGCTGACATTATATTTATACAATTTTATTTCCGTTTAAATTGGACGTCTGCAATCTTTAGGTTTCTTAAAGTTAATGTGAATATTACACTGTCGAATGCTCAAGATTCTACAGTGTAATAATATGCGTGTTACCTAGCATCAGAGGCAAAGTAAAACTCCACCGCCAGTCTGTCATGGACTGAGTGCAAGGCATTGGTGCTGCCCCTTCGGTTCAGTAAGTTTTTCTCCTGTTCATCTGTCCTGGAATTACCTAGAGGAAAAAGAAAAGAAAAGCACACTTCTTAACATCTATAAAAATCGGTGAAATATTAACACAGAATTATTGCTTAAAAGCAAGAAACAAAGTCAGGCGATTTAATATCATACAATTAACTGACTTTTCTGTTAGCATACAGTTAAAATATTAATAAAAACTATTTAAACTGAAATCAAAAATTAGATACGTTTACTTAATAAAAACATCTTTAAATGTTTAAAACCAATTAAAATATTCACTTTACAACAGTGTATTTTATATGTTCCCTATATAATCATCCTTTTATTATTTTACGATGCGTTCATATACATAAAGCATTGTAGCATTGTATTGTCAGAAGTCAGTTTTGGGCTGGATGCCACACGCCTTGACAGCAATGCTGCCTTTTGTCCTTTTTCTAATCCTGACAGTGCCCTGAGCGCATTCTTGGCTTTTGTGGCAAAACTATGTGGCCAAAAGTATGTGACACCTCCTTCTAATTAACGGTTTGGTTAGTTTCCTCAATTCCGGTTGAGACAAATCTAAATGTTACAGCATACACTTCCATTCTAGAGAACTGTGGCTTTCGGACTGTTTGGCAATAGTTTTTAGGGGGTCTATTCTTTTCCAGCCTGACAGTGAACACATTTTGGAACGAATTGCACTGATGCTCTTGTTTCTAAATGGGAGCAAATCCCAGCTATTAAAAAGAACAGAAATCTTTTGTAACATTACAAAAAGTCTTTTCTGAAACTTTTGATCAATTTATTGCATCCTTGCTGAATAGAAATGTTAATAAAAAAAAAATAAAAAAAACATATACTGACCCTGAAACCTAGAAGAGGTCCTACTCCCTGTTGATGCAAATGCTTTTGAATGCAATGTTCAACAAACACATGCAGTATGGGTGTGGTGTTTGAGTGTTCACATACATCTTGGCTGTATAGTGTGAAATAACAAACTCACTTCTACTGAGCAGAACAGGTTTGGGGAGATGTATAGGTGGATGAGAAGTAGGGATGATGTGAGCCGGACTTACTGCAGTTGTACTGGACAGGGATCTGCTCTGTGGAAAGCTCATATTGACTGCGCACACCGATGAGCAGCGGGCTGCCCCTCCTGTTTAAAAAAAAAGGATAAATTTTCTATTGACTACTTATGCAAAGCATGCTTTGTGTGTGTAAAAACAGACAAAAGATAAGGTCTTTCAAGAAATGTAATCTCCTTTTACGCAAAAAAAAAAAAACGCGTCACATAAAAAAATGATTCTTTTGTTGCGTTTATGGAACAACAGCACACCTGCTGGACTTTGCCCTAGTTTTAATGTGCAGTGGCTCTGCTCTTCCATTGGCTGAGTGAATGGTGTTAGCGTAGCGCTGCTGTAAACAAGACACCTGTGTTGAGGAGTGGTTTTTCGTGCTCTCTCTATTTCATATCCTTGTTAAGGTCTGCCCCCCTCCCCTCTGTTTGAGGAAATATTTCAGACCTGTCCTTCGCATGCACCACCTATCTTGCTTGGCGCAGCCCCACAGTCCCTTATGCTGACGTGCCAAATGGGTTCACACTGGAGCGCTTTCTCAGTGCCTGCTTTGTTTGAACTGGTTGGGCAGTTGCATTTCAGTGTGCATAGCAAGCTAAATGTTCACCATCCCGTGAAGTGTATTTTGGATTCTAAATCTGGACCACCTAAAAGATTTATTAATAAACGAAAACACAACAGCACACTTTTAAAAATGATTTTGCTTTGGGGTCACGTGTAGTCAAATAATAATCAAATGAAGTTGAGACAGGAAGTAAAGGAAAATGGAAGTGATGTGATACTGCTATTCCATTCTTTCAGATGGATTCTTTAAAGAGCATATAAAAAAGAACCTTGGAATTTAAGATTTAAGAATGAATACATTTTTCAGTTTTAAGACTGACTACATTTTGACAGTTTACAGTGTAGTTTTAGTATTAATTATAAACCATTATAGTATTTATTAAAAATTTGAATTCACTTTTATTTTTATATTTCAGTATTTTTATATTTTTATATATCAGTTTTCATTTTAAATCTAGTTTTTTTTATTTTTGGTATGTTTTTTTTTGTCATTTTTATATTTAATTAATTTTAATTTCATTTTTTTTTTATTTGAGTACATTCATTTTAAGTTAGTTACCAAAGAAGCATTTCCGTTCATTCCATTTATTTTCATCTAATATTTATATTTTATTCCAATTAATGAAAACATTAAACTGCATATTAATGTTTTGTGTGTGTGTGCGATTATATCTTTAGCTAACAATAATATCAATAATTCACTGAATGTGAGTGGTACTTGTAAAAGTTACCACTATGACTCTAGTGGGTCCATGCATTTTTTTTTTTGTACAATTTTACAATTCTTTAGGGCTATCAAATTAAGTTAATGTCTTAATTAAAGGGTTAGCTTATCTAAAAATTAAAATTGTCATCATTTACTCACCCTCATTACTTCTGTGTGTTTTATTCCGTTCAAAAAAAGCCAATGGGGTCAATGTTGTTTTAGAGTCATTAACTTTCACAAGAAGATTCTTCTAAGATATCTTCTCCTGTATTCTATAGAAGTCATTTCATTTTTGGAACAGCATGAAAACATACCATTTTAATAATATTTGACCAATTTGCTTTAGAAAAATGACAATATAACTGTAAACACATTGACTTTATAATATCACACTCAATCCTGGATTATATTTGGGGGTCCTTGGCATCAAAGAGTTTGTAAAGCCCTTAGCAAACGCTGTGAGCACATTCAAAGCAACATCCCCCCTCGAAGATTCCATGAATAACTTTCCAAAAAGTTTCTTAGATGGTGCAAAAAAACCAAAAACATTTTTTAGTGTCTATGCAGCAACCCACACTGATGGGTCTTGCAACATGGCCTGTCTTAAAATGTTACCGTCACAGCAGGACAGAATTGACCAAAACCAAAAACACATTCATTCACAATCAGCGACAGGCAGATGGGAATAATTAACTTCGGTCTTGGCTTCAATCGACCCAAAATTATATATACAGGGTCAGCGTACCAACCAAGCATGTTAAAATAACCCTTCATAAACACCTTTGTTAAATCCCTGATTCCTGGACAGGCACAGCTTTTTAAGAATCTTAGTTCCTTGTCCTTAAATGCACAGATTGTAACTAAACATCATAAATCTTATCTGCCGACAGCGGATTGTAACCTTATGGCTCCTGTTCACTGGCACATAGAGAAATATTGGGAAAAGGTTCATCTCAGAAGACAGAAAGAGCAAGAAGGGAACAAGGAAACTTGAGTGTGTTACAGTTCAGAGAAACCATAGCTCTTACTGACCTGGTGGCAACGGCCTCTCCTGGGAAATGAATGCTTTTGAAAACCAGAGCAAATGCCCCTTCCTTAGGGAAGATAGAGAAAAAACAGTGAATGAGACAAATGTTCGTTGGTGAGGCACAGGAATAGCTATGATACCGATCTAAATGGAAACATCATCGTTCTGTTGAATGGGCAAAGGTAGGGTCTCGCGTTTCTTCGTCAGCCCCCCTCAGGAGTGCAGCGCAGGATCAGGCCTGGAGAGGTGGAGGGGGCACCGGGGAGCTGAGAGGAACAGAGCCCCACAGTGAGGGTTGAACTAAGGGGAATAGGGGCCCTCTCTGTGTGCTGAGGGAACTCATATTTGCCCCTACCTCCTCACTTGAAACTCTTCTGACTCTCTCGCTGCCCAGAGTAAAGCACACACACACACTCCAGTCCACACACATATAACCCAAACACACTGATACATGACTCACTGCATGCTTACAAGCATGCAGCCTTTACTTAATTGCTCTATCCATACACACACACAGTATATACACACTACCGTTCCGAAGTTTGAATGTTTTTGAAAAAGAAATCTCTTATGCTCACCAAGGCTGAATTTATTTGTGTAAAAATACATTAAAAATAACATTGCAAAAAATTCAATTTACAGTAACTGTTTCCTATTTATATACTGTATGTTTTAAAATGTAATTTATTCTTGTGATGTCGAAGCTGAATTTTGAGTAGTCACTACTCTAGTCTTCAGTGTCACATGATCCTTCAGAAATCATTTTAGTATGCTGATTTGGTGATCACAGACATTTCTAACATTATCAGTGTTATAATATTTTGTTATAATTATTCAGAATAATTTAAGTGTGTGTATATATAAATGTATATGTGTGTGTGTGTGTGTGTATATATATATATATATATACACAACTTAATTAGTATTATTTTTAAAATAACCTAAGCAGTATAAATGCAGTCCTGATATATAAATATATTTAACATACAACATATTTAATATTTCACATATCAATTATTAAATATAAACAATTAATTTAAATAATTTCTAATTATTTTGCATTACAATTATAAGAATTTTGGGGGAAATGCGCTTAACTGTCTTGAAAACAACAAACAAATATGCTTAATTTACTTTATACAGCAAATTATTTCTTATTTTCTGCTCATTTTGAAGTGAAATATGACATTCTTTTTTAGATTCAGCACTAGGTTCTTTAGATCAGTGTATTTACTGCTGATTTCTGTAGAGCACCAGTACATAGATGTTTTCCTAAGAAAATATTAGGAAAAATTATTTAAAAAAAATGATTAATTGTAACCTAACAAGTTTCCTATGGCCTCAGGCTTTAAAACACTTTGTTCCCTTTTAATTCTAACAGGAACCTTTATTTTAAGTGTGTGTCTTTGCAAAGCTAAATGCACAAAACGCCCATGCCTGTTTTAAATTAGCCTCAGTAAGACTTGTTTCTCCTCTCTTGTCTCTTTCAAACCAGGTCAGTTAATGTCCTTGGCTGTGGAGGTTGCTTAGAAACCTATAGCCGCCCCATAAGACACAACTGCACACCTTAAATGTTATCATCCTTTTATCTCACAGCCTTCCATTGCTAAGATGGCTGCCAGAGCAGTTTAGATAGAGAGCAATCAAAATTTAGTGTAATCAATTTACAGAAGAAGCCATAAAACATAGAGAGTCCGGTAGAGATGTAGAGAGTCATTATGCTGATAGGAAGGCAGGGTGTTTTATAAATCTATGATAAAGACTAGATTCCTGTCAAGAATATCTCAAAGGGCACCTCCTTCGCTCATACAACGTCACTGAACAATGTTTGGATAGAACTTCCCAGCAGAGGATATTATGGCCATGAGAGTCGTCCAAAGGTGCTGACAATGAATCATAAAACAAGGTCCAGCTGTCCACATTTGAAAATCTAGGTAATATCAGTCACCTGGAGACGAGGAACAGCCGTTTGACACGCCATTTTGTGCTGATAAACGTAGCTATTGGATATATAACTGAAAATGAGGAAGACCAAACTTTGACTACACTGTAAAAAAAATTCTGTAGTTTTTACAAAATAATTTTGGCAGCTGTGGTTGCCAGAATAATTTTGTAAAAAATACAGAAAAACTGTAAACACATTTACGGCCAAAACCTGTAAATTTTACAGTATAAAACTGTAATTAACAAACAAGAAAATTTTGATGTAAACCAGTAAATTCAACAATGCACACTGCTATTAAAATCTGTTTTGTACCTTTAACATACTGACAACCACCATAATAATGCAGGTGGTAAAAGAGAAAGCCACATGAAGAATCAAAGCTCATCACAAGTAGCTTCGCCACAAGCAGAAGTATATACTAATATATAGAAGGTGCACAGAGTCATTCATGCAAACACAAAACACCATCATGGTAACACACATGATACTTAAATAATGCATTAAACTTTCATTAAACAACAGAAGATGTAACATAAAGCCCAAATATACATAACTAATAACAAAAACTATTAAAAAAACATGATTATTTAAACAAAATACTTTCAAATGTGGAGTGTCATGCAGGGAATTCTGGGAATATCAGTTTACAGTTTTTGACTGTAAATTATACATTGATTTATTATTTTATTACTTTTAAAAACTGTAAAATTAACAGCATTTTACTGTAAAATTACATGAAATGTCTGGTTAGATATTTTACAGTTTTTCCCTGTATATAGCACGGGAACTTACTGTTAACCTATTAACAGTTTTTTTTTCCGTTGCGTTTTTACAATATTTTACAGTTAAAATTACACTTATTTTTTACAGTGTACGTGATCAATTTATCGAAGATGAGAAAAATGAATTAAAATACAGGGAAGCAAGCTAAAGAAGAGAATAACTGCATAAGTTTTTGTAAAGTTTTTTTATGCCTTACTTGATTTATCTGTGAGAACTTTGAGAGACTCACTACAACTATCATGACAAAAAACATGTAACTACCCCTCAAACAGAGCAGTACTTCTGAACTTCTTTTCCTTGTTTGTAAGAGGGCTGAAAATGAGCAAGAACTGGCCTTTAACTTTCACAATCCGAGCAAGGGGTTCCCAGAGGCATGTGAGTAAGACCACCCCCTCACCCCAAACACACACTCACACACTCACACACTCACACACTCACACACTCACACACACACACTCGTAATGCTTACCAGCTGTTGAATGACGCGCTCAACTAGGGTGGAGAAGGACACATAATCGTTCTCGCGGTTGTCATAGAGATACTTGATCAACTTAGGGATGACCTCGGTGTCTGTGTCCGACTCAAAATCGTAGCCTTTGGAAACCTATCAATGGGTTAGGATGGAAAAGCCATGGTTACAGACACAAGCAGCGGCAAAACAAAACATGTTTTTCTTTTGTGGAAAAGGAATCAGAGCTAAAGGAAAGTGAAAGAGAGAGGAAGTGGAATACTAAACATATTAGTTTTGAATGATTCCTCATTGCTTATAAATGTAGTATTATGGGATACTGTGCAACAAACTATTAGATGTGATGTTACTAACAATAAATAAAGTAGTGTATGCCATATAAGAAAGTCGCAATCTATAAAATGAAAAAAAAGAGAATTTATGTCATAAACAATTACTTATTTTCTATACTTTGTACTATTAAAGTCCATTCCCTAACAAATGATTATCACCCAAGTTATGACCTAAGGAGACCAGGCTTGTGACATTTGCTGTTTATGTCTCGACTATGCACATGCACTGCATGTATCAAGCATAGTTATTGTTGTTCTGCAAATATTTGCGAGCGAAATCCAGTAATTTCATTAGGAATCTGTGCGACTGGGTATTTCACGTGAGGGTCAAAGATATTCCCATGCAGATTTCGCAATGGGGTCAAATAAGCCACACAGAATTGCTACAGTATGTTGACCAAGAGAAAGCTGCTTGGTTTGAAAGTGACTTTTTTTGCCCACAAAATTTCACCAAAATTTTACTAATACAATCGCACCTTTACAATCATCATGAAATCCAAACTGACAAAATTCCATTTTAGTTCGATGTGGTTTTATGTTTCTGTTTGTTGTTTATTTCACTATACTGTATTCAAGTTCTTAAAGGGATAGTTCACCTAAAAATGAAAATTCTGTCATTAATTACTCACCCTCATGTCATTCCAAAACCGTAAGACCTTTATTCATCTTCGGAACACAAATTAAGATATTTTTGCTGAAATCCAAGAGCTTTCTGACCCTGCATAGACAGCAATGCAACTGAAATGTTCTCAGGCCCAGAAACGTAGTGAGGACATAGTTAAAATAGTCCGTGTAACATCAGTGGTTCAACTGTAATTTTACGAAGCTATGAGAATACTTTTTGTGCGCTAAGAAACCAAAAATTATGATTTTATTCAACGATCCCCGGACAGTCCACCGCCATTATGGAGAGTACCATGACGCATGCGTGTGCATTCTTCTGCTCGTAAACAAGGCGCAGCGCATGTGTGTTCTTCGTCAGCAGCATCACATGCATGCATCGTGGTGCATGCGACTCTCGATAATGGCAGAGGACTGTCACGGGAGAGAAGAAATCGTTGAATGAAGTTGTTCTTTTTGTTTTCTTTGTGCATAAAAAGTATTCTCGTAGCATCGTAAAATTACGGTTGAAACCCTGATGTCACATGGAGTATTTTAAACGATGTCCTTACAATGTTTCTGTGCCTTGACCGTGGTAGTACCTTTGCTGTGACTGTCCATGGAGGGTCAGAGAGCTCTCGGATTTCATCAAAAACATCTTAATTTGTGTTCCGAAGATGAACGAAGGTTTGGAACGACATGAGGGAGAGTAATTAATGACAGAATTTAGATTTTTGGGTGAATTATCTCTTTAATACATGTTCCTTGTCTTAATTTGTTAATAAATTAATGTTTCATTAAAAAATGGAATGACTGAAATGACTTTCCTTTTCCACTAATGCAAAATAGGCTGTTTAAGCTATTAGATAATGTTAGCCAGAGGTGTAAAGAGTACCTAAAAACCATACTTGAGTAAAATTACAGATACCTTACAGTGAAAATTACTCCACTACACGTTACAAGTCACCAATTTCAAAACAACTTGAGTAAAAGTCTTAGAGTATCTGATTTTAACAGTACTTAAGTATTTTACTTATACTAAATATAGGCTCAAAAAATGCACTAGTCAAACAGACATGCCAGACTTTCAAATCTCTGCCTAGTGTGGAAGCCTGCACAGCTAGGGCGAGAGAACAGAAGAGCCAGGAGTGGCTCGCATATCTAGATCGTAGAATCTGACCAAGGTAATGGGCATGGACCAACCCGCAGCGTTGCAGATGTCCTGCATAGACACACCTGCTAACCGAATAGTCAGGACCTTTTGGTCGAGGACCTCTTATCCTGAAGGACGGTCCGCAGATCCGGCTTAGGCTTCAAAGCCCCCGACCCAGAGCGTTGCTTCTGCTTCCGGTCCTGACGCAGGGGGAGCGCGGGCGGCAATGCTCTGTTTCTGAGCCTCCCTATATGAGGAGCTGGTACGCGGAGAGGACTGCTGCCGCCCAGCAGCCCTCAGAGCTGAGATGCGGCGAGGGAAGAACCGCTGAAACGGAATTGATGGTGTCGCCGAACAGGCCAGAAGGCGCAAGCGGGGCGTCGAGGAGGAAGACCCTGTCTTTCTCTTTCATATCAGACAGGGTCAACCACAAATGCCTCTCTGCTGCCACCATAGCTGCCATGGACCGCCCAATGGCGCGGGCCTCGGGCGGTGTGGCGCGGAGAGAGAGATCAGCGGTTTGGGTGAATAAGGGCAAAATGCACAAGATGCAGGATGCAGTGTGACCTGTAATAGGCAGTATCAC
>NW_015540909.1:12291-12943 GCF_001515605.1 Sinocyclocheilus anshuiensis
AATGTAATGTGTAACTGCAACACTCATTTCAAATGTAGTGGAGTAAAGAGTACAGATACTCATTCAAAAATGTAGTGAAGTAGAGAGTAAAAGTTGCTAATATCTCTAATATCTTGTACAACTACAAAGTATCCAAAAAGATACTCAAGTATAGTAACTAATTACATTTACTCCATTTACTCCAACCTCTGATGTTAGCCAGCAACCAAACAACTCTTTAAGGCATTGTTTTAGCAAACCCGCATTTGTTCTGGTTCTATTCTGGTATGTAGCACCCGCTTTTCACATTCAAATCAATAAAGTAAAATGGATGGCATGGCAAGGGCTCTAGTAAAGAGGTCATTAAAATACTGCTTACCAGGTACTTCCTCAGCTCCTTGTAATTTGTGATAATGCCATTGTGGATGACAACAAATTCTGGAGAGAAACATAAAGAGATGGATGAATATATTCAAAATTATTTCATTAATTTCAAAATGAATAAGAACTTGAGTGAAAACACGAAAGTAAAAATACAAATTATACAAGGGTCTCCAATCCCATCCCTAGAGGGCCACCTTCCTGAAAAGGAAGGAAGCTCTAACCCAGTGATGGGCAAACTTGGCCCTTCCAGGCCACTTTCCTGCAGAGATTTGATCCAACCCTGATATGA